>NW_019211455.1:42397452-42409376 GCF_002443255.2 Varroa destructor | reverse complement strand
TGGAAACGATACCGCTCGGTTAGTAGGTCTAAGATCCTGAGTAATCGGGCATGTGTGTGGTAGATCATCGCAATACGTACATATGTTATTTGATATAATGAAGAGACATATTTCCGATGGCAGCTTTTGTTATTCACTGTTCTTTTTTTTTTTGCTGTTACACGACGAGTCTTGAAGCATTATAGGTGGAGCAAAGACAAGCCTAATCAAATCGAAAATGTCTGATTGCAGCAAGGACAATAACTGGTAATGATACATTGTGATTGCATGACCTCTAGCTGCAACGAGTTTTAAATCCTCTGTAGACCAAAAATATATCTGATAAAGTGATAACGTATTTGCTAATATTTAACTTAGAGATATTTGTTGAAGTGGGTTGTACTCGAAACCGAACGTAAACACATAGTCTATTTTGTGCTGAGGAAAGGATACCAGCTGTCTAAGACAATTTTGAATTAAGTCAGCAGCTTGAATTTCGAAAATATTCGACAAACTGAACGTAGAACAATCAAAACGATCTGCAATAACACAACTTACCATTAGAATTAAGCAGAAGTTCTTGGCATAGTGAATGACTTCTTTTTCATCTGACCATTATGTGGCTTGACTTGTTCATAAAAGCTGTGTTCACGCATTTATTAAGGTTCTTTCTTGGGGTATTTTTCAAGTTTTGAACATTTACGACTACCATCTGATAAATATGTGTTGAACACGTATATCTTGTAGGCCAGTGGGATCCCATCAGCACCATTTTAGTGGTAGTAGTGATCGTGTGCCAACTGGAGTACGCTTGTTTCTTCATCGAAACTCGGTGCTCGTGGCGTTAAGCGATTCTGTCATGATCAGCTTTGCTGGGTCGGCTTGGCTCCAGGTGGCCCACGGCAGTGTACGCGTGTTCGACGTTCGCCTTCGTCCATCCGATGGTCCTGTGCATGTGCAGTCAGTACCTGGAAGTTGCTTGCTGATAAAAAACGCGAACTCATATGGCAACAATAGCAGTAACAACATCAGGTAGTAACCCACTGCAGATCATTAGTGATATAGACTCGGATGCGTGTGAGAGGATCGTGAGGGTTTGCTGGATGCTTTCACCGTTGTCAGATTTTTGTGCAATTTCGTTCCTTTACGCCAGCTTCTAGAAAAAAAAATAGAGAATTGAGTTGGAATCTACTATATATGTATACAGATTCTTATTAACATTGTGAACATAACCTCAAGTATTTAATATTAAGTTCGCTTACATATTTGTTTATTACTATATTATTTATAGGATAACTATTTAACTTATTACTTCGAACCATTATTGAATCACAAAACACAGTCAATAGCTTAACTGTATCCGACTTTTGTGAAGTACTCCTATAAGCCACCCGATAGGGAAAAGTAAAATGTACGCGAAAGTATGTATGTACATACAATTTGCAAGATTTAATTATACCTTCTATAAGAAGTAACTGTGATTCGTGTATTGTACCCCGATATTTCCAACAATTTAGTTCATTAATGTAATGTTTAGATGATAGCTGTTTAGCTTTATTATTGCTAGTTATTTTTAAATCGCGTAGTGCAACGAATGTTTACTGTCGATCTAACCCATCGTTATCATGTTTGGTTTGTTATGTTTTTCGTCCTCTTATTTCGTACCAGTCTAGGCCTGTACGACCGAATGCAGCTGATGGGTGCGGGTCTAGCGTTTGATAAAGCCGGTGAATTAATTAAACGTTTCCCACGAAAAACAATCATCATCCTCCATGGACTTGGTACAGCGGATCGATACAGCAGCTTAAAGCCGAATTTCCACCTTGCCACTGACTCTACTCCGGAGAACATGTGGTCCGACTGCCGTTTCTACGTTACGCCAGTCGACGTCGGTTGGTTGCCGAACTATTCCAACAAACAATTGGACATCTTGGTGACAAACTTCATAAAGGCATCAACTCGGACCGTGATACGAGTCGCCATTGTTGGTTCTAGGAACTCAGGCAAATCATCGACGATGCGTGTCCTCTGCAACCGAATTCTACACTCATCGAGCGATGACCAGCCGCAGTCTCAAACCGATGGCGGCGGCGGGCCCCCTTCGCAGAAGACTGTACCGATTTTTGTCCTCGACTTGGATCCTGGTCAGACCGAGTTCACGCCTTCGACTTGTGTATCCCTCGTCGAAGTCAACTGTCTACTGATGGGTCCGCCTGGTGCTCATCAGATAAAGCCACGCAAATCTTTATTAGTTGGTGACAGCACCGCGGGTGCGCGACCTGAATCGTATGTAGCGGCAGTGAATAGTTTGATGTCGTACGTAAACAACGAGCTCACCTTTAATCATATTCTCATTGTAAATACCATGGGTTGGCTGAACGGAATCGGCGACCTTCTGCTTGGGACGGTACTCGATATCGTTAAACCTTGCAAAGTTCTTGCCACCTCAGAGGGGATTGAGCTGCCTACCATGGCCTGGCCGGCAAAGCATGTACAGATTGATGCTCCGATTGTGTATTTGAAAAAAATTGAGGGGTTGTTCATACAAGATTCGTACACAAAACCGGTGAAACCTGCGGAGCACCGAAAAGCGACTATTATCAACTACTTCGGTGGCCTCAGCTTGCTAAGCAAGAAAACAATCGCTTTGCCATGGAATTCCGTCGCGCTTCATGAAGTCTCAGGGCTCTGTCCACCTCAAGAGTTGCTTCGCCTTATAAACGCTAACGTGGTGGCACTCTGCAACGCTGCAGAAGATACAATTTGGAAAAGCAAGTCAGATCCAACAGTTCCGATGCTGCTACGAGAAACCTCCGGCACCCGGGACGAACCAATGGAATGTTTGGGTTTCGCATTTGTTCGAGCCGTCGATATGTTACGAAAGACAATCTACCTAATAACGCCGGAATCTGAGGAAACTGTTCGATCTGCCAACGCGCTGGTACATTGTACGGGGCTGAACGTGACAGATTATCTGGTGACAAACCAGAACAGGGGTAGTCGGCAAGGCCCGGCACCGTATTCTCTAAGTACTGACACACCTCGACCTATTTGGGAATTGTAAAGCAAACATTTGGTTCATACCTGATCATTGCATTAAACTATCCAGGGTAATTAATAATAGTAAAGATTAATATTATATGCTGCTGTACTATTGCAAGCGCAATTAGAAAAGGGGATGTCCGTTGCTGACAGTTACGTTGTATAAATCGGCCGGTAATCTGTTTAAAACAGTGATTACAGAGTTCATTACGAGTGAGTGCATAACAGCTGCTCGTGTTATTTTGCACTCATTTACCCGTGTTATGCAACTGGGAGTGTGATTATGCCATAGAGTGATGAGTATGGTAGTAATATGCCCAACGAAGTGATGTAATTTCTTGGCGCTCTACTTGTATCAACATTTGATATATTTTACGTGCGGTTTGCGATGATGCATCGTTAAGGTTCATTTCTAAACATCATCCGGTAATGATAAAAACCTGAATTCGTCTGTAAGTGGTGCATTTAGATTAATTTTGTGTAATTAGCGGCCAACTTTAATAGATTGAGAGTTCCAGTTGCCCAAGGTCAATCGAATACTTACTTATCTCCTACTTATTTTATAATAACTAGGAAATGGCATGACTTTGACTGTTTAATGGCAAAATTTACCTTGTCTACGGTCCCTTTTGACTTAAAGGTTACAGCTCGACGATGTGTGCTTGTTCTTGAGGATTTCATTGTGAGCTGCTTTGTCAAGACTTGCGTTTTACGACTGCAATGATAGTTTCGGCGGAAGTGGCGTGAAATTCTTCAGTCAGTATGTCTACAGTTACAAAGGTTGAAAATTCAATTTTATTTGTGCAGTTATCAAATAAGATAGTGGAAAACGTATACAATGGATTATTCGAAGTGTAAATTATTGGTAGTAAACTGGCTTTACGGATACGCCTGATTATCGGAAGGCGAAATAAATGTAAGCGTTACATCAAATAAAATAGTGAATATATGAATGTCAGAAGCTTCGTATTGCTACATATACAGTGCCGTCGGACACCCTATTACCTGTGATGTGCCAAACTCTAAAAGCCTTATGGGTCTTTTTGAAATATGCAGCGTTGATTTAAAAATCATGAACTTGTCTGGTTCTGGTACCCAAAAGTGCCATTCTCGTAAAATGTCTTAAAATACCATAGTGAAAAAATACATTTCCTGATAATAAAACGGTAAAGCTGGTAAATGTAGGTGAAGCGCTAGTACTGTGTGGCAAAATAATTAAAGTTAAACGTCCGTCAAAGACACCAAAAAACCTTAGAAAAAATCTGGGAAATATCAGCTTTAAAAATATGAAATCGTTTTTAACCTAATTATAAGGACCTTTGTCTATACTTATTGTCCTCTATTTCATTAGTTTATCCAAAGGGCCTGCAAAAAAATTCCCGGTTTTTCCTTCGTAGCAACGGATTTAGTCAGTAAATCTAAATCATAATAAAAAAACAAAGTCTTCTATTGCTTCAGCGACTATGTACTATCTATCAGGTAAGAATAATTAGGAACCATGATTTTTCTAAAAATAATTTAGTCAGTATTGTTTTTTAAGTCAATTTGAAATTTTTATTAGGTTTTTTTTCGCCTATTATACATTTTTACAATTCGCGTTGCAGTATCACGGGACCAGCCCGCTATATAAATTCTATTTAAGTATGTATAACTCTAATCGATGCGCACCGGCTGTAGTGAGCAACGATTTCTTGAACGGATTTTTTTGCTTTTTTTTTGTAACAATGTTTGCGACAACCGCCACAAAGCGTCGGGAAAAGTGTTTCCGGGGGTGAAGGTTTGCGCAATACTGAAAAGTTAGGCTAGGGTTTTCTCCAGCAAAAATGATTTCCCATTGGCCACTTAGTTCCCTGACTCTCTCTCCATCTCGCTTTCTCTCTCTCTCTTTCATATATATATATATATGTATATATATATATATACGCGTCTAACTTTGGCGTAACATGACGAAAAACAAGTTTGCCGAAAGACCGCAATTGGATATGCCTCATTAGAGCGGATAAAATGTGTGCTTAGAAACTGGCTCTCATTGAAGTTACCATTGGTAGAGCACCACACATTGTGCTGAGGGCCAGATGAGTCTCACTAAGTGGCACAATTTTAAAGATTAAACAGTCTCACACTCGAAGTCAAACTAGCAGAGTGGTAGAGTAAGTATATAGAAAAGGCAATAGAAAACCTAGAAATAAAAGCTGATGAAGTGAAAACATGAAGTATATGTTAAGATGATTATCAATCGAAAAAGTAAATAAGAGATTCATTCTTATAAAGCATAAAAAGAGAAGGTGAAAAGTTTCTTAGATAAAATAGAGGCAGAGATCGTATAGATCTAGTTACAGTAAGAATAGGCAAGTTGTAGAAAAGTCAGAGAACTCGTTTTCATATTGTAAATATAGAGGGACAGTTTCAACGAAGTAGACAGTAAAGTTGAATACGGGATTCCTAAGAATGAATTCAAGACAACCAAAAATGGTTCATAAGAAATAAAGGCCTAGATTAAGAAATGAAGTACGAAGAGAAATCGTTTATGGAGTGAAAACTAGAAGAAAACTAGATAACTCCATTATAAGAAATAAAGGCCTAGATTAAGAAATGAAGTACGAAGAGAAATCGTTTATGGAGTGAAAACTAGAAGAAAACTAAATAACTCCACTAAATAAGCGGCCGAAGCGCAGTTTGAGGCGATTGTGACTGAATCAAGACCAGAAAAGCAGATATTTTATGAAAGGTGAACACAAAGAGATTGATTGAACGATCAAAGGAAATAATAGGGTTCTAAGCAAGAAGGAGGTATGGTCAATGCTTTTACGAAAAGGGACAAAGTCTTATTCTTGAGGTACGACGAAATGGAAAACCAATCTTGGAAAGGGTTGGTAACCAGTGTGGTAGCAGAACTAAAAGGTGAGAGTAGTTATGAAAAAGTTGAAATGTAAATGAAATAAGACTATCAACTTGAAATAGGCTGAATCGGAAGTCGTTCAGACACATCATCAATTACACACAAAGAGTAAGCTATTTTAGTTCGACAGATCGATAGACTCCAATGATGGACAACAATATTTATGGAAGTGGCATATGGTAAGAAAGTTCGCTGAAACGAACAGGCCTAAGGTATCTAATGAAGTTACTAGAGGGGAATCACAGTCATTCGGTCAAAAGCAGAATTTCGTAAGAAGTGAGGTTTAGCGAAGTTTAAAACGAGGCGCCATGAATTAGACTAGAGCGCGTTGAACTGTTTCAATAATAGTAATAGTTTTCAAAAAGTAAAAGATTTTATCCTACACATCTATATATCAGTTTAGAGAAGAGGAAAAGAAACCTTGTAGGAGAAATCGGCGAACGTCGCCTACGAAGACCACGACGCCGGGCGGATGGCTCACGGACGCCAGCACCCGTCTAAGCCAACTGTCGTCTTAACGGTGGTATTGAATATTGTGAAGTTGTATAAACTTGAATAAATTACTTAATCTCATTATTATTATTAATAATAAGAACAATAAGATTATGATTGATGCCGTTGTAGGCTGTGATGGTGCTGAATGATGTCGTTCTCAATACATTCGGTCTTGTTGTTTTTCTCCCTGGTCCTATGCGCGCTAGGTATTTTAAGTATCTTCTAGCGTGTTTACGTGAATATACTTCTACGTCGAATATTCCTTTGTCGTCCTAATTGTCATTTACTTGTTTTATCTATTTATTGTTTTCGTACCTAGCTTACGTGGTTCCGTCATTGCTATTAATTTTTCAACAGCTCACAAATGAGGTATATCTATCGGTCGCCTACAATACAAATTCGATCGTCCTCGGCGTTTAAATATCTACTTGCAATGAGGATAAGTCATGTTGTGGGTAGAAGCGGGTTCCTTGTCATAAAGGTTGCTTAGCATTAGCCAGTATCATATTGCAGCAAAGTTTGAAAATCTACTTATTTACTGGAAGGAAGTTTAAAGAACCTTGCCATCTCTGACATCTGCTATAATTATAACATCAAGTGGTCGATAAGTAAATTATATGCTACTCATTATGTCAAGTGACTGCAAGCAAGTTTTCATACAGGAGAAAAATCGATGGGTCCCTACGCCTGAAAAACGAAAGAAAGTCGCCGCGTCTTTGGTCGGTCCAGAAAAGTCGAGATGTGGAAGTGTAAGATACAGAAGTAAAGCGCCTGAATTTAAGGCTAGACATCGAAAGTCTTGACACTCGACCTAAACCTCTAGTGGTCAGGTAGATTTTGACATTAGTGCTTTTCCATTTGAATGATGAGTATTACGAGTTGATGTTGGCCAAATGAAACTGGTCGTTTTGGTATGACTGATGATAAAGGGATATGACAGAGGTCGCAAAACCATAGTAAAGGCGAAGTCTGAAGTTCGTAAGAAGGTAAAGTCGGAGAATCCGATGCAACATTCATCGATGGGGGGTTTCCTTGTACAAGGAAATAGGTCATTAAGGTTCGCGAATCCGAAGTTAAGGTCGAACCCCACAAATCGAGTGATAGTGAAAAAATTAAAGATGATTGATAGTAGAAAGCAGAAGTCCTTGAAATATTTGCTAGAAGGGACAGACATTTCTTCAGCGCAAAAGCGGAGAAAACTGAAGCAGTAGTTGAAGAATACCTCGCCATCGTGGTGCCGGTCTTATCCGTTGCTGGCATCAGTCCTTCGGCCGCTTAATCGTACAGGGATATGATGCTGAGTTCGATCCGTGACACGTCTATACGGTCGCTCCAACTGACGATACTGTGCTAAACATGCGCCAGCCAGGAGGGCCAACACGGCGAGAGCATAGAGTAGCCGCATGCTCAAAGGAGAATTGTGAGCCCTGCGTACGGGTCACGTTGTTGAAGAGAGGTACCAAGATCATCAGGTTCGGTAGAATTACGGTGATGTTTACCATTCAGAGAATTACCCCGACGGGAGTGAAGGCAGACATAGGAGAATAATAAAATTGATGTTAGTTCTCGCTATGACAAAATGTTACGAGTTTGTGTTATGTAAACAAATAGAGTAGTTTGTTTTCAATGCTTGCTAAGTTCTAACGGGTTTTACGTTGCTTCTTTAACTTCGCTTTTGACTTTGATAGTTGATAGCTCCGCTTTAATTTATATAGTTGCTTCATATAGGTAAATGTAAAAAAACTATATAATAATAATTTTTTACCAAAAGTATCAACAAAATTAACTAAAATCGCTCAGACGTATGATATAGAATACTTCTTGACAATTCTGTTTAGTGAATAATAAACATTTCTGGGTTATGGTTTCACATTATTTCAATATGCACAAAAGTACTTTTGACATTTATAAGTATTAATTCGAGACGCTTCTGTATTAACTAAGATGCCGTTTAAATTGATAATTCTCAAAAATACGTCTATTTACCGGCGACCTGTTGATAAAAATTCTCTTAGTAATCATGTCCGTTGGTTGATCATCTTATTTGGTTTGTAGTTTAGGTACAGTTTCCCTTTAGAATTCAAGTCTACCAAAATAATATGATTGTTTTAAACTACAAGGGATCAACAGTAATTTGTAGTTAGAATCGAAATCCACACAAAAATAGTTAATGGTAAGAAATGAAACGTTCAAATAACCACATGAAGAATAGCTAATCCTTGTCACAGCGACTCTACCGTGAAAATCGGCTTAGTATATAACTGTTATCATTACAAACAGTAACGCAGTTCCGAGTTCTCATAAATATATATATATATATATATATATATATATATATATATATATACATTATATATATATATATTTATTTATCTAGATAACTCCATTATAAGAAATAAAGGCCTAGATTAAGAAATGAAGTACGAAGAGAAATCGTTTATGGAGTGAAAACTAGAAGAAAACTAAATAACTCCACTAAATAAGCGGCCGAAGCGCAGTTTGAGGCGATTGTGACTGAATCAAGACCAGAAAAGCAGATATTTTATGAAAGGTGAACACAAAGAGATTGATTGAACGATCAAAGGAAATAATAGGGTTCTAAGCAAGAAGGAGGTATGGTCAATGCCTTTACGAAAAGGGACAAAGTCTTATTCTTGAGGTACGACGAAATGGAAAACCAATCTTGGAAAGGGTTGGTAACCAGTGTGGTAGCAGAACTAAAAGGTGAGAGTAGTTATGAAAAAGTTGAAATGTAAATGAAATAAGACTATCAACTTGAAATAGGCTGAATCGGAAGTCGTTCAGACACATCATCAATTACACACAAAGAGTAAGCTATTTTAGTTCGACAGATCGATAGACTCCAATGATGGACAACAATATTTATGGAAGTGGCATATGGTAAGAAAGTTCGCTGAAACGAACAGGCCTAAGGTATCTAATGAAGTTACTAGAGGGGAATCACAGTCATTCGGTCAAAAGCAGAATTTCGTAAGAAGTGAGGTTTAGCGAAGTTTAAAACGAGGCGCCATGAATTAGACTAGAGCGCGTTGAACTGTTTCAATAATAGTAATAGTTTTCAAAAAGTAAAAGATTTTATCCTACACATCTATATATCAGTTTAGAGAAGAGGAAAAGAAACCTTGTAGGAGAAATCGGCGAACGTCGCCTACGAAGACCACGACGCCGGGCGGATGGCTCACGGACGCCAGCACCCGTCTAAGCCAACTGTCGTCTTAACGGTGGTATTGAATATTGTGAAGTTGTATAAACTTGAATAAATTACTTAATCTCATTATTATTATTAATAATAAGAACAATAAGATTATGATTGATGCCGTTGTAGGCTGTGATGGTGCTGAATGATGTCGTTCTCAATACATTCGGTCTTGTTGTTTTTCTCCCTGGTCCTATGCGCGCTAGGTATTTTAAGTATCTTCTAGCGTGTTTAGTGAATATACTTCTACGTCGAATATTCCTTTGTCGTCCTAATTGTCATTTACTTGTTTTATCTATTTATTGTTTTCGTACCTAGCTTACGTGGTTCCGTCATTGCTATTAATTTTTCAACAGCTCACAAATGAGGTATATCTATCGGTCGCCTACAATACAAATTCGATCGTCCTCGGCGTTTAAATATCTACTTGCAATGAGGATAAGTCATGTTGTGGGTAGAAGCGGGTTCCTTGTCATAAAGGTTGCTTAGCATTAGCCAGTATCATATTGCAGCAAAGTTTGAAAATCTACTTATTTACTGGAAGGAAGTTTAAAGAACCTTGCCATCTCTGACATCTGCTATAATTATAACATCAAGTGGTCGATAAGTAAATTATATGCTACTCATTATGTCAAGTGACTGCAAGCAAGTTTTCATACAGGAGAAAAATCGATGGGTCCCTACGCCTGAAAAACGAAAGAAAGTCGCCGCGTCTTTGGTCGGTCCAGAAAAGTCGAGATGTGGAAGTGTAAGATACAGAAGTAAAGCGCCTGAATTTAAGGCTAGACATCGAAAGTCTTGACACTCGACCTAAACCTCTAGTGGTCAGGTAGATTTTGACATTAGTGCTTTTCCATTTGAATGATGAGTATTACGAGTTGATGTTGGCCAAATGAAACTGGTCGTTTTGGTATGACTGATGATAAAGGGATATGACAGAGGTCGCAAAACCATAGTAAAGGCGAAGTCTGAAGTTCGTAAGAAGGTAAAGTCGGAGAATCCGATGCAACATTCATCGATGGGGGGTTTCCTTGTACAAGGAAATAGGTCATTAAGGTTCGCGAATCCGAAGTTAAGGTCGAACCCCACAAATCGAGTGATAGTGAAAAAATTAAAGATGATTGATAGTAGAAAGCAGAAGTCCTTGAAATATTTGCTAGAAGGGACAGACATTTCTTCAGCGCAAAAGCGGAGAAAACTGAAGCAGTAGTTGAAGAATACCTCGCCATCGTGGTGCCGGTCTTATCCGTTGCTGGCATCAGTCCTTCGGCCGCTTAATCGTACAGGGATATGATGCTGAGTTCGATCCGTGACACGTCTATACGGTCGCTCCAACTGACGATACTGTGCTAAACATGCGCCAGCCAGGAGGGCCAACACGGCGAGAGCATAGAGTAGCCGCATGCTCAAAGGAGAATTGTGAGCCCTGCGTACGGGTCACGTTGTTGAAGAGAGGTACCAAGATCATCAGGTTCGGTAGAATTACGGTGATGTTTACCATTCAGAGAATTACCCCGACGGGAGTGAAGGCAGACATAGGAGAATAATAAAATTGATGTTAGTTCTCGCTATGACAAAATGTTACGAGTTTGTGTTATGTAAACAAATAGAGTAGTTTGTTTTCAATGCTTGCTAAGTTCTAACGGGTTTTACGTTGCTTCTTTAACTTCGCTTTTGACTTTGATAGTTGATAGCTCCGCTTTAATTTATATAGTTGCTTCATATAGGTAAATGTAAAAAAACTATATAATAATAATTTTTTACCAAAAGTATCAACAAAATTAACTAAAATCGCTCAGACGTATGATATAGAATACTTCTTGACAATTCTGTTTAGTGAATAATAAACATTTCTGGGTTATGGTTTCACATTATTTCAATATGCACAAAAGTACTTTTGACATTTATAAGTATTAATTCGAGACGCTTCTGTATTAACTAAGATGCCGTTTAAATTGATAATTCTCAAAAATACGTCTATTTACCGGCGACCTGTTGATAAAAATTCTCTTAGTAATCATGTCCGTTGGTTGATCATCTTATTTGGTTTGTAGTTTAGGTACAGTTTCCCTTTAGAATTCAAGTCTACCAAAATAATATGATTGTTTTAAACTACAAGGGATCAACAGTAATTTGTAGTTAGAATCGAAATCCACACAAAAATAGTTAATGGTAAGAAATGAAACGTTCAAATAACCACATGAAGAATAGCTAATCCTTGTCACAGCGACTCTACCGTGAAAATCGGCTTAGTATATAACTGTTATCATTACAAACAGTAACGCAGTTCCG
>NW_019211455.1:42282856-42397427 GCF_002443255.2 Varroa destructor | reverse complement strand
TTTTCTTCTAGTTTTCACTCCATAAACGATTTCTCTTCGTACTTCATTTCTTAATCTAGGCCTTTATTTCTTATGAACCATTTTTGGTTGTCTTGAATTCATTCTTAGGAATCCCGTATTCAACTTTACTGTCTACTTCGTTGAAACTGTCCCTCTATATTTACAATATGAAAACGAGTTCTCTGACTTTTCTACAACTTGCCTATTCTTACTGTAACTAGATCTATACGATCTCTGCCTCTATTTTATCTAAGAAACTTTTCACCTTCTCTTTTTATGCTTTATAAGAATGAATCTCTTATTTACTTTTTCGATTGATAATCATCTTAACATATACTTCATGTTTTCACTTCATCAGCTTTTATTTCTAGGTTTTCTATTGCCTTTTCTATATACTTACTCTACCACTCTGCTAGTTTGACTTCGAGTGTGAGACTGTTTAATCTTTAAAATTGTGCCACTTAGTGAGACTCATCTGGCCCTCAGCACAATGTGTGGTGCTCTACCAATGGTAACTTCAATGAGAGCCAGTTTCTAAGCACACATTTTATCCGCTCTAATGAGGCATATCCAATTGCGGTCTTTCGGCAAACTTGTTTTTCGTCATGTTACGCCAAAGTTAGACGCGTATATATATATATATACATATATATATATATATGAAAGAGAGAGAGAGAAAGCGAGATGGAGAGAGAGTCAGGGAACTAAGTGGCCAATGGGAAATCATTTTTGCTGGAGAAAACCCTAGCCTAACTTTTCAGTATTGCGCAAACCTTCACCCCCGGAAACACTTTTCCCGACGCTTTGTGGCGGTTGTCGCAAACATTGTTACAAAAAAAAAGCAAAAAAATCCGTTCAAGAAATCGTTGCTCACTACAGCCGGTGCGCATCGATTAGAGTTATACATACTTAAATAGAATTTATATAGCGGGCTGGTCCCGTGATACTGCAACGCGAATTGTAAAAATGTATAATAGGCGAAAAAAAACCTAATAAAAATTTCAAATTGACTTAAAAAACAATACTGACTAAATTATTTTTAGAAAAATCATGGTTCCTAATTATTCTTACCTGATAGATAGTACATAGTCGCTGAAGCAATAGAAGACTTTGTTTTTTTATTATGATTTAGATTTACTGACTAAATCCGTTGCTACGAAGGAAAAACCGGGAATTTTTTTGCAGGCCCTTTGGATAAACTAATGAAATAGAGGACAATAAGTATAGACAAAGGTCCTTATAATTAGGTTAAAAACGATTTCATATTTTTAAAGCTGATATTTCCCAGATTTTTTCTAAGGTTTTTTGGTGTCTTTGACGGACGTTTAACTTTAATTATTTTGCCACACAGTACTAGCGCTTCACCTACATTTACCAGCTTTACCGTTTTATTATCAGGAAATGTATTTTTTCACTATGGTATTTTAAGACATTTTACGAGAATGGCACTTTTGGGTACCAGAACCAGACAAGTTCATGATTTTTAAATCAACGCTGCATATTTCAAAAAGACCCATAAGGCTTTTAGAGTTTGGCACATCACAGGTAATAGGGTGTCCGACGGCACTGTATATGTAGCAATACGAAGCTTCTGACATTCATATATTCACTATTTTATTTGATGTAACGCTTACATTTATTTCGCCTTCCGATAATCAGGCGTATCCGTAAAGCCAGTTTACTACCAATAATTTACACTTCGAATAATCCATTGTATACGTTTTCCACTATCTTATTTGATAACTGCACAAATAAAATTGAATTTTCAACCTTTGTAACTGTAGACATACTGACTGAAGAATTTCACGCCACTTCCGCCGAAACTATCATTGCAGTCGTAAAACGCAAGTCTTGACAAAGCAGCTCACAATGAAATCCTCAAGAACAAGCACACATCGTCGAGCTGTAACCTTTAAGTCAAAAGGGACCGTAGACAAGGTAAATTTTGCCATTAAACAGTCAAAGTCATGCCATTTCCTAGTTATTATAAAATAAGTAGGAGATAAGTAAGTATTCGATTGACCTTGGGCAACTGGAACTCTCAATCTATTAAAGTTGGCCGCTAATTACACAAAATTAATCTAAATGCACCACTTACAGACGAATTCAGGTTTTTATCATTACCGGATGATGTTTAGAAATGAACCTTAACGATGCATCATCGCAAACCGCACGTAAAATATATCAAATGTTGATACAAGTAGAGCGCCAAGAAATTACATCACTTCGTTGGGCATATTACTACCATACTCATCACTCTATGGCATAATCACACTCCCAGTTGCATAACACGGGTAAATGAGTGCAAAATAACACGAGCAGCTGTTATGCACTCACTCGTAATGAACTCTGTAATCACTGTTTTAAACAGATTACCGGCCGATTTATACAACGTAACTGTCAGCAACGGACATCCCCTTTTCTAATTGCGCTTGCAATAGTACAGCAGCATATAATATTAATCTTTACTATTATTAATTACCCTGGATAGTTTAATGCAATGATCAGGTATGAACCAAATGTTTGCTTTACAATTCCCAAATAGGTCGAGGTGTGTCAGTACTTAGAGAATACGGTGCCGGGCCTTGCCGACTACCCCTGTTCTGGTTTGTCACCAGATAATCTGTCACGTTCAGCCCCGTACAATGTACCAGCGCGTTGGCAGATCGAACAGTTTCCTCAGATTCCGGCGTTATTAGGTAGATTGTCTTTCGTAACATATCGACGGCTCGAACAAATGCGAAACCCAAACATTCCATTGGTTCGTCCCGGGTGCCGGAGGTCTCTCGTAGCAGCATCGGAACTGTTGGATCTGACTTGCTTTTCCAAATTGTATCTTCTGCAGCGTTGCAGAGTGCCACCACGTTAGCGTTTATAAGGCGAAGCAACTCTTGAGGTGGACAGAGCCCTGAGACTTCATGAAGCGCGACGGAATTCCATGGCAAAGCGATTGTTTTCTTGCTTAGCAAGCTGAGGCCACCGAAGTAGTTGATAATAGTCGCTTTTCGGTGCTCCGCAGGTTTCACCGGTTTTGTGTACGAATCTTGTATGAACAACCCCTCAATTTTTTTCAAATACACAATCGGAGCATCAATCTGTACATGCTTTGCCGGCCAGGCCATGGTAGGCAGCTCAATCCCCTCTGAGGTGGCAAGAACTTTGCAAGGTTTAACGATATCGAGTACCGTCCCAAGCAGAAGGTCGCCGATTCCGTTCAGCCAACCCATGGTATTTACAATGAGAATATGATTAAAGGTGAGCTCGTTGTTTACGTACGACATCAAACTATTCACTGCCGCTACATACGATTCAGGTCGCGCACCCGCGGTGCTGTCACCAACTAATAAAGATTTGCGTGGCTTTATCTGATGAGCACCAGGCGGACCCATCAGTAGACAGTTGACTTCGACGAGGGATACACAAGTCGAAGGCGTGAACTCGGTCTGACCAGGATCCAAGTCGAGGACAAAAATCGGTACAGTCTTCTGCGAAGGGGGCCCGCCGCCGCCATCGGTTTGAGACTGCGGCTGGTCATCGCTCGATGAGTGTAGAATTCGGTTGCAGAGGACACGCATCGTCGATGATTTGCCTGAGTTCCTAGAACCAACAATGGCGACTCGTATCACGGTCCGAGTTGATGCCTTTATGAAGTTTGTCACCAAGATGTCCAATTGTTTGTTGGAATAGTTCGGCAACCAACCGACGTCGACTGGCGTAACGTAGAAACGGCAGTCGGACCACATGTTCTCCGGAGTAGAGTCAGTGGCAAGGTGGAAATTCGGCTTTAAGCTGCTGTATCGATCCGCTGTACCAAGTCCATGGAGGATGATGATTGTTTTTCGTGGGAAACGTTTAATTAATTCACCGGCTTTATCAAACGCTAGACCCGCACCCATCAGCTGCATTCGGTCGTACAGGCCTAGACTGGTACGAAATAAGAGGACGAAAAACATAACAAACCAAACATGATAACGATGGGTTAGATCGACAGTAAACATTCGTTGCACTACGCGATTTAAAAATAACTAGCAATAATAAAGCTAAACAGCTATCATCTAAACATTACATTAATGAACTAAATTGTTGGAAATATCGGGGTACAATACACGAATCACAGTTACTTCTTATAGAAGGTATAATTAAATCTTGCAAATTGTATGTACATACATACTTTCGCGTACATTTTACTTTTCCCTATCGGGTGGCTTATAGGAGTACTTCACAAAAGTCGGATACAGTTAAGCTATTGACTGTGTTTTGTGATTCAATAATGGTTCGAAGTAATAAGTTAAATAGTTATCCTATAAATAATATAGTAATAAACAAATATGTAAGCGAACTTAATATTAAATACTTGAGGTTATGTTCACAATGTTAATAAGAATCTGTATACATATATAGTAGATTCCAACTCAATTCTCTATTTTTTTTTTCTAGAAGCTGGCGTAAAGGAACGAAATTGCACAAAAATCTGACAACGGTGAAAGCATCCAGCAAACCCTCACGATCCTCTCACACGCATCCGAGTCTATATCACTAATGATCTGCAGTGGGTTACTACCTGATGTTGTTACTGCTATTGTTGCCATATGAGTTCGCGTTTTTTATCAGCAAGCAACTTCCAGGTACTGACTGCACATGCACAGGACCATCGGATGGACGAAGGCGAACGTCGAACACGCGTACACTGCCGTGGGCCACCTGGAGCCAAGCCGACCCAGCAAAGCTGATCATGACAGAATCGCTTAACGCCACGAGCACCGAGTTTCGATGAAGAAACAAGCGTACTCCAGTTGGCACACGATCACTACTACCACTAAAATGGTGCTGATGGGATCCCACTGGCCTACAAGATATACGTGTTCAACACATATTTATCAGATGGTAGTCGTAAATGTTCAAAACTTGAAAAATACCCCAAGAAAGAACCTTAATAAATGCGTGAACACAGCTTTTATGAACAAGTCAAGCCACATAATGGTCAGATGAAAAAGAAGTCATTCACTATGCCAAGAACTTCTGCTTAATTCTAATGGTAAGTTGTGTTATTGCAGATCGTTTTGATTGTTCTACGTTCAGTTTGTCGAATATTTTCGAAATTCAAGCTGCTGACTTAATTCAAAATTGTCTTAGACAGCTGGTATCCTTTCCTCAGCACAAAATAGACTATGTGTTTACGTTCGGTTTCGAGTACAACCCACTTCAACAAATATCTCTAAGTTAAATATTAGCAAATACGTTATCACTTTATCAGATATATTTTTGGTCTACAGAGGATTTAAAACTCGTTGCAGCTAGAGGTCATGCAATCACAATGTATCATTACCAGTTATTGTCCTTGCTGCAATCAGACATTTTCGATTTGATTAGGCTTGTCTTTGCTCCACCTATAATGCTTCAAGACTCGTCGTGTAACAGCAAAAAAAAAAAGAACAGTGAATAACAAAAGCTGCCATCGGAAATATGTCTCTTCATTATATCAAATAACATATGTACGTATTGCGATGATCTACCACACACATGCCCGATTACTCAGGATCTTAGACCTACTAACCGAGCGGTATCGTTTCCACTGCTTCGGCTTATTATATTCTTTTCGTCATCATCCTCATCGCCACTTGTCTGCTGGTCCTGACTGGCCTGGATGGTATCGTCTTCTATTCTGCTCCAGCTTCTGTGCGCCGGTTTTTTCAAATCATCCGGATCTACTTTACTGTCGTTGTTGTCATTTTGGGTGTTGTTGTTCCTACTCACGTTAGCTGCATCTGCAACAGCCTTCTGTCTTTTTTTCCGTTTCGGGTCCTGGAAATGCTCAGTGCTTCTGTCAATACTGCAGCGAGAATAAATGTTCTGAATCTCGCTGTAATTATTACTGCCACTCCCAGCATCATGTGGCTCGACGGCAGATTGACAGTCCGTTTCAGTGTGATCTTCGTCTTCGTCGAGGGAATCATCCAAGCTGAACCTTTGCCGTTTGGGTGGGCTGTTATTTTCGGAGCTTCGGTGTCGGGTCGTTCTGCTACGGTTGTCTAAACATTTTTTTTTCACGCCCCATGAAGAGGTACCGGCACTACTACTAAAGCATTCAGAAAGACAGGGAAAGGAAAATACCGGAGTAGAAGCATCTTGCTGGCCACTGTCGCCAGCGCTGCTGTTTGGACGAAATACGTTTCTACTGTCATGGCGAGTACGCTTTGATAAAACTTCTGAAAAACAAACGTTATGTTTACTTTATTTTTGAAAAAGGTAAAGTTTATGTATACTTTATTTATAGAAAATATGTACTATCGACCACCAAACTTAAAGATCGATCAAAACTCGATTGCAATAGGGGTCTCACGCGATACGTGAAGATTCAACGATAAGTTTATGAATCGTAATTGGACATCATAGGCAATAAACAAATACGATGATAGTTTTTGTCGTGTCTAAGTCGGTGCTTCGGGTTTCAGCATCGTATTCGTAACCATGTTGGCATAAAACCCAAAAAAGCTAAAATATTTTGGGCGCCAACACGCAGATCAACAAACTGGTAACCTATGTCGCTGTGGACCTATTTCAAATATGCGGTATCCTAAAAAAATATAAGCTTATTCAATTTAACCTTTTTTTTTCTAGGTTTTCTTAGATTTCTAGGTTTTAATAGGCAAAATGCTAATTGCTTGAATCTATTGCAAGAATGTGCTTTACTACGAATTCAGGAGGACTTCGAAGAAGACGGCAAATCTTATTTCTAACAAAACGTGGTGCCTGCATATTACCATCTTGGGGAAAAACGTATCTTAATATGAATCTTTCAAACAAAGGAGTTCGACAAAAACGTCCGAAAAAACACTGCCCATTTGCCAGACCTGATGCCAATAGACATTTTTTTGTGAAGATACGTCAAAGACAAATACTTATACAAAGTTTGATACTGCACATAATTTACGTAGTAGAACTGACAGTAGTTAGCTATTAGAAACAGCAAATATAAATTCACCTTCGTCGTTAGTGAGCGACGAGTCAAAGGCAGCGAAACCGCTTCGACGAACTCGTTTTTTACTCCCTGAAATTTAAGAATAAAGTCAAGTTTTTAAAACGAATAGTTCTAATCATTATGATAGGCTGAATGAATTAACCGATTGATATCAACCGACATTATTATATATTTTATTCCTTCCATCATCCTCATTGAATGCATGAAACATGGTACGTATCCCGAAGCAAAGGGTCGCTCGGGTTGGATTCAATAGCGCTTCCAAACATGTGTCTCGGAACAGTCATAAATGATTACTACACAACTCAACTACCTGATTATTATTTTGACTATTATTATTTCTCCCGTGGAAAATTAGTTCCACGTGAGGATCAACATTTTTGCAATACATGTGTTTTTTACATACAATGACATAAATACGGCAGTATAGCATAAAACTCACCCCTAACCGCGGTGTTCAGTCCTGGAGATGTTCGTTTCAACGGATTACTAAACCCACGAAAAACATTGAATGCACTAGTACTAGCTACATTCACAGATCTGTTTAGTCGTAAAGATGAATTCGACTCGTCTAGATCCTCTCGATGCCGTTGCTGGCGAACTTTGCCCATTCTCTCTCAGTCCCTTGTTTTAAACCGCGTATATGCATGCAATCACCAGGCAAATCACGAACTGAAACTTATGAACAATCTTCAACTTACTTGACGCTTTTAAATCCAACTCGAATGGGCTTCGAGATTGTCATCAAAAAACGTCACCCTTATTACCGTGACACTTCAAATTCTAGCTGTTTTATGATACTATGTCTTAGAAGAATGTAGCTGTCAATTGTCATAACCTGTACCGGCAAAAATTAAGCCACCGATTTTTTGCCGGCGGAACGCGTGGAATCAACAACAATCCATAGGGGGCTACGAATGTAAACAAACAGGATGGGTTTCAAAACGTAGATAAAATTCGCGGACGACAAACTCTGCAGAATAGTAATCAACGGGATAGCCTTGCCCTGCTAAAAAATTATGGGCCAAAGTGAACCAACTCTAAAAACAGTTACGCAAAAATTATGTGGCGCTTACTTTAACTTAACAGAACTGACAGATTTCTTGAATATAGAATATACAATCAAATCAATCTACTTAGTTGCTACAATATGTATAAGGTGCATAAGCAGGTAAAAGATGTTGACGTGATGTTACAATTACGTTCCTCCCTTAGACAGAGCCGCATCGGTAATTGCATTTGCAAAAAACAGGCGAGCTCTGCTTTGTACTGTAAACACAGTAATCGTAGTGGATAAAAGTTATTTTGTGTATCAGATGCGTTAGGAGTAAGTTGCTTTCAATTTTCGTCCGAGTTTAACGTCCGATATCATCGTTAGGCACTGCATCAGACAGACAGCTAGCTGGCTCCTGCCAGCATGAAACGAGCCGTGTGTCTATGCCCGAGTTCCAATTGCTTACTCTACCTGTAATGTAAAATCGTATTTTTTCAACTTTACGCAGCACAATATGATGGAATACCCAGTCGCAAAACCAAACATACGATTCGAGACGATTAATTTTATCTTTCCACAGCGGTCTATGATGATCTATGCACTCAACAAATATTGCTCTTAGTGCTGTAGTAAAATTGTAACGACGTGAAAAAGACCAAATCAATTGTATTTTCAACTTGCCGGTAATATCGAGTCCATTTAACGCACGTTTGGCATAGTAAGTCGAAAATAATTATCTCGAGCATTAGTATTTAATAATGGCTTTACAAGCGATGAATTAAAGGACTGATTGAAAAGGTAATTATCGTAAACAGTAATTTCTTTGGTATTTCAGTATTGTATTGTTTTGTGGGAAAATTCGATAAAAAAAATTGTACCTGTTTGGTTTTATTAACTAGGGCGGTGTCCGTTTAATTTGATTGTTGATAATTTGGAAGTTTACTTTTAAAGTTTAGGCTTTTTTTATTGATAAAATCTTTATTGATAAAATTTAAAATAGACTTTGTTGCACTTGAGAAACGTCTTCCCGAACTCTTTGAACATACTAGCTTTCGATTGATGTAGCAAACTTCTCAAATTGAAATATTTGTAAATTGTGCTACCCTTTGAATAATATGGATGTACTTTTGATCTCAGTTGCGTGTTCAAGTAACAGTTGCGTAAAATTCGAAATGTAGTCTTAACTAGCTACCTAGACGGAGTAAAAAAAATCTGTTGTGTGTCTAGCTGAACGCAGATGGATCCATCGAGTCATGGCGAAAAAGCTCATTCCGGGGGAGCTGCTTCGGGTGGTAGCACTTCGCAGCAACAGCCAGAATTTAAGCCTTCACCCCCTCTGCAGCTTTCTATGCAGGTATGCCATTTTTATGAAGACTAGCTTCATTATGCAATTTTCCGAGTTTTACATCCGTATTACTGTTAAACATTACTTCAAAGGCTGCTGGTCCATTTCCGCATAAAATAAAATGATTCTACGCTTGGTTTGGAACCCACACCACATCACAGTTTCACATCATCACAGCCTCGGGTTACTCTACTTGAAACTTAGTGTAACCATTATATAGGAGAGCTTTTTACATTAGAGGGTCTCACGTTTTGCACTGGATCGATATTATTCACGCAACTATCCGAAGTTATTTCCAATAGATCAAGTGTGTTTACATTTTACATTGCGCATAAATGTTTGCCTCACTCATTACTAAAGAGGCCTCACAAAATGATAAGGCATATATTTTCTCATTGAAACCCAGCTGAGGAAACAGTCTCTTGACCGACCCTCGGCCTTGAATGCCTTGAACGGGCGAAAGCCAGCTTCCGGCTATCGTGTTGCCTGTAACGGCTAATTGAGTTTCAGACAGGTTTCGTTTGTATAACAAATACTTGGTTTTTTTTTTGTCAATACTCTTTATCACTACAGGAACTTCTCGCTCAGCTTGATGAGTACCAGCCAACGATTCCAGACGCTGTCACGAGTTATTATATGAACACAGCTGGCGTCGAGACATCGGACCCAAAAGTGATTCGGTGAGTAATACTAGCATTTACTAGGTATTGTTACTGTTATCCTGTCAATGTTCAAATTGTTTTTTTCTATACCTGTACGCTCTGATTAAAAAAGTCGCTAAAAATCTATAATATTATTTTTTCTTTATTTTTTATATAAAATCTTCAATGATCCATTGTGCGTCTACACTCCCAGTGTAGAAGTCCACGGAATTTAATTACTTTTGTCATTCACTATATATATAGTTGGCAGGGCTTGAACTCATATATATGAGTGATGAATTACGAACAAGTAGTGAGCAGCTCTATTTCATATATCCATCTAAATCCGCTGTATTGAACTCGTATACTCTCTCTCTCTCTCTCTCTCTCTCTCTATATATGTATATATATATATATATACCCGTGTACTTAAAAATAAGTACACGGGTATATATCTCGTTATGAATGAATTTATATGGTCAATATCTAATTTTTAGAAAAAATAATGTAATCATATTTACTGAGATGGACTGCTAAACCTCTACACAATAAATAATAACTGATTCTATTCAAACGGGCAAAAAAAGAAATTATTCTTTTTTTGTCTATTTATTAACTCCGAAGTTGTAATACAAATTTTTGTTGTACTCTCTTTTTTAGCTTAATTTCTCTTGCCGCACAGAAATTCGTCGCTGACATAACCAACGACGCCCTCCAGCATTGTAAGATGCGTGGTGCTGGTCAGTCCTCCAAAAAGGCTCTAAAGGACAAAAAGTACGTTCTGACAACTGAAGACCTTACCTCGGCGCTTAGCGAGTACGGCATCCAGGTTAAAAAGCCAGCCTACTATAATTAAAGAAATACCGCGACTGAACCGTGTTGGGTCAATTCTTTGCGCGTCCAAGTGCCTAACATCTTGCGTTCGCTAATGATTGATTCTATGTAACGAAATTGCGGCGACTGCGACAGATTGTAAAAAAATTGACGGCAAATAAGTAAATCACACCGTATTAGAGCACTTGGATACGTAGCTCGTCGGCCTCTTCATCGTCCACAATCACACAATCACTGGTATTGACCAGGTTTAATTTCTCCCACAAACCTGTGGTTTTTTTGATTTTTTGACTCTTACCTAAACACATGTTTGAGTGACGGAATATGAGACAAGGATGAAAATGGTTCAATTGTCTGAAAAATCGAAAACGTTCATTCTGTGTCGCCCAACGCTTGTACTGGGCTCGGCATAGAGTTGGCCAAGGGTCTAGAAACATGTATGCTTGTATGTAATTCAACTGTGTATCTAAGTAATGATAAAAAGGAGAAAATACAGAGTTAAGTCGATACCATTCGCAGAGCCGACGGTATTGACAAAAGCAGCAGGACATGAATTTAAAATACCTATCTACTACATAGGAGTGTCAGAGTGCGTGAAGAAATGCGTAATCCCTGGATGACACGGCCGACACGGACAAAAATCTCCAAAACAACCAAAAAAAAAGAAACATTCATTTTCTTTAAGTGGTGTTATCCTGAAAAATTTAGAGATTACTTGAAGTTGTTATAAAAAGAGAGATTTCTTGGCATAATATCAATGTGAATATGTGCAAACGTGTTAGACGCAGGTTGATGAGTCTCTAACTCACGAGAAAATTTACATCTAGAGTACATAAGAGATGTGAACAGAGAGGGAAACGCAATATTTTGATTTGCAAACGACAGAAGACTGAGGGATTATCTACGAACGCAGCTATGTGAGAATGCGAGCTATAAGAAGAGAGTCATGTGAAGTATCTCGATTTGCAGTAGTGACGAGTGCAAAAAATACGTTTTTGTATTAATGACTAAGTAAATATTGTGATCAAAAAGTAATAATGGCTTTTCTTATTGTCCGTTACCTTTGTTTTAACTAGTGTTGAATGTATTTAGGAATAATTTAACGCAAAAATATTAACTGAACTAAACACGCAGCTCATAGAGAAAATCAAATGCCAATGTTCATACGCTAAATTGTCTTTATACCGCACTATATAAAAATGCTTTAATCAGATTACTACGATTATAGTCGAAAAAGAAAAACAGAGGCGCGGCATTATATTCTGGTAATCGATATTAACATTTTGAGGACCATCATCAAGGATCATTTACAATTGACTTAGTTTTTTTAAATAACTTTACATTGATATTTAAAATACCAACACTTCATACGGTATATTAGTAACTTGAGCTTTGTCGTCCATAGCAAATGTTGGTCGAACGGGAACAAAAAGGATATATAATTACAAATAGGCAACATTAGCTAATGACAGTCACATGTTTTTGCAATACGAAAAATATCGAACCTTTGTATCGACGAAAATAATGCCGCAGAAAACAGATGCGAGAAACTCGGTATTCACACATAGACAACAGTGAACACACACGAATGAGTGTACAACCGAAAAGGTGTAAAATACCGAAAGTATTATCGTTACTACTAATTATTCATAATATCGATTATTTATTGTTTGCGTTGTACAGAAAATAGTTCGGAAATAACCAGTGCCTTTTCAAGCTCAATCCTCATCGGCCGCTAATCGTAAGATTGTTTTTGGTAAAGGCCCTCTATTTGTCGTCTTCCAGTGAGATTTAGTAAAAAAAGCGGAAATCCGTATAATTACACAATAATAGATCTGACACAAGATAACGCCCTAAGGATTAATCTTAAGCATTAAACATTTTACTAATAGCTTACGAAGTAGCATGTGCATTACAAAGTTCGTTCACGAATTCTAAAAATTCTCCTACTTAAGTCTATATACGCTCAGTATTTACAGCCACTATTGAAACTCGTAAATTGAATACTAAAAATGCTTAGGATTAGTTTTATCATCATTTATTGACAATATCACTGACTCCTGTTCTTGATTTACTTGCCAAACTGATCGTGAGGCAGCCGAGGTTTCCGCCGAAACTTCAGCGCCATTAGATTTTACAGTACAACAAGGATGCTTTTCGTCGTCACAGGGGGCCTGCACCGCTTAATCGAACAGACCGAAGCCCATATCTTCATCCTCGTCTTCGGACTCTTGTTCCTTCTCTTCTTTTTTGGCCTCCTTGGCAGAGGCTTCGCCAGCTACAGCTGCCGGGGCAGCAGTTGCCGCGAATTTTGCTGGATCTTTGATGAACTCTTTCGCCATTTTTGCCTCCTCAAATTCGATGTCGGTAGCCAGAGCAATAGAGATTAGGTTTTTGAGTCCATTCACGATGGAGTGCGGGGCCGAAGCGAGGGTCGGATAACCTATCTTGAGCGATACGGCAGCCACGTTGCGGACACCGTGCATGAAGCGTGCCCTCAGGTCCTCAGGAGTGATGTCTAGAATCTCGGGGGCAAATATGGTACCATTGTCATGGACCTAAACGCAAAAGCATTACAACATAAAAACGACCGATAAAAGTTAGTACTGGAAGAAGGTTTAGTAAAAATTGATTTGAGTCAAACAATAAAATTACCACAAAATGCTCAATTGTCGATTTCACAGATCCATCGCATTTCAATGTAATCACATAATTAATACTTACAGCCTGGATTACGAGACTGTAAGAAAAAGGCGGGATGTTTAGCATATTGAGAAGGGTGGCCTCGGAAGCACCAACTTTATCTTTGATCACCAAAATTATTTTTGATCACAAGGGTGATAATACACATCTGTATGTTATGTTTATCTGAAATCAAGTGTGACTACCCGCTGAACTTAAGCATATCAATAAGCGGAGGAAAAGAAATCAAATGAGATTTCCATAGTAGCTGCGAGTGAACTGGAAATAAGCCTACTGCCAAGTCTTATGTTTTGTACAATAAGAAATGAGGTGTAAAAGTGTTTTGTGTTTAATAGGAGTACAGCTTAATTATTATTGAGTGGGTGCTCAGAGAAGGTGAAAAGCCTGTGTGGTTGTACTATTCTGTTGAACCGAAGCTCTGGAGAGTCTAGTTGTTTGAGAGTACCACAAAATGTTCAATTGTCGATTTCACAGAACCATCGCATTTCAATGTAATCACATAATTAATACTTACAGCCTGGATTACGAGACCGTAAGAAAAAGGCGAGATGTTTAGCATATTGAGAAGGGTGGCCTCGGAAGCACCAACTTTATCGCCGACCTTAATCAGATGGATGTCATTGATGATTTCAATCGTTCCTTTTGAGATTTTCGTAGGTATGTGCAAGGCCTGGAAGAAAGAAGTCTTCTCAGGACCCAGACCCGTGTTCTGTGCAGGCACGTGTACATTGACGGGGGCAATAGCTCCAGCACGAGCAGGGGCCTGAACCTTATTGTTCATGATTTTCTCACGAACTTCGCACAGATCCTCTTTGGTAAACACGAAGCCTACATTACCCTTGATATTAGGCAACAGCTTTTCAAGGGTCGGATTGTTCTCGATGTGCCCCTTGATGGCCTTTCGCATCATGGTATTTTTTCCCATAAGGAGCACGGCGGTGTCCCTTAGGGAGACACGAATCTGCTGCATCTGCTTCGATCCTACAGCAAACATCAAAATACTTTTATATAGCTTTTCAGCAACCGGTAAACACTAGATAATTTCTGTTTTGTGAATTTCAGTATTGAACTTCACTTAAACATATTGCGATTCATAAGAGGTGTCAGAAATTTTATAGTTCACTCATCATGCATATGAATAAAGCGGAACTTTTAGTTCTCAAGAAAAGGTAGCCAGATAGATTTACTTACCGACATTGTCAACTCCGACGATGAAGCATTTTGGGTATTCATCTATAAGCTGGACTAACTTCAGGAAATAGTTAGCCTTCCAAGTTTTCCTGTCCCCCTTAACCATCTTGAAGCCAAGCAGTTAGGGGTTATCCGAAGATATATTAAGGACTGAAATAATATGAAAAGTAGAACATACCCATAGTTACGGTATTGTAATAGCTAAATAGTTCGATGGTGATAGTGGCCGCCATGTAATCAATGATTAATCCCAATTCAGTTTTCGAGCTGCTGAACCCACGATCAACGTCGTACAAGAGGTGTCAGAAATTTATGCTCATTCATCATGGAGTGGTTAGATGTCATTTTGAGAAGTTCCGTAACTGAACAGTTCAGTAAATAACAGCCAACAGCAAATATGTCCAAAACCATGTCAAACCATGTTTACTCGTTGCGTGGCCACGTGTAAACCGTCTCTATGACAAAAAGCGCGATCTACGTGACTTCTTCACATTCTTGCCGTTGGAACTAGAGCACATAAAGCCAATCTATACATCATACTTCATTGGCACGTGTTTCAATCAGATCTGTGAAAAATACATCAGTTTTCGTAAACTGAGCATAACTAACCGGGTAGGTCGACGATCAGAAAAAGGTTTCGAAACGGGAAGCTCTTGCAGACGATTCCGCAGAGAATCCCCATCATTAAAAAGGAAACAGCGCTAATATTTGAATTCATAAATAGATTTTGGCGCTATAACACGTTCATCCGGACGACGCGCTTTCCTATGGTTCCGTGCTTGTAAAAACACTAACTTTTAATTATGTAAGAATTTTCGATTTTTTCTTTAAAATAAAGGCTGTCTAATAATCATGGTGCAGTTAATTATTAAATGGTAAGTTACACAACAGCTTCCTAGTGTATTCTTAGGTGCCAAACGGTTAGTTTTCATTAAGAACTTATCAATGAAAAGCCAAGAACTGTTACAAAAACTGTCAGCGATTATTTATCAAAATGCCCAAGTATTCTACCTAAACATTGCTTTCGTTGAAAACTACGATAGCTGACCTCAATTTACTTCGATTTGTTCCATACGTTGCAGTTCGGGCATCCTCTACTTCTTTGTATGTCGTATTTCATCTCTACACTTGAAAATAACAAAACAGGAACCATTAATTGGATCATAAACTGGCTGTAGCGTTCATTGAGTGCGCACGCACATATCTGGCACCACTAAATAAAAATATACCAATATTCGTCTTGGGTGGTATAAGTTTACCATTTCCGATAAACCCAACTAAAATGTATGAACTAAAACGGCATTGTTTATAAATTGCTCAGCGAAGTTCTTTTACCGTAAATACTCTGGTCTATGTGATTAAATTAGCCTGGACCCATCGGCGCAGCTACCCGAATGGGGCCTCATCGAGCTGCAGGGCGATATTAAGCACCGTCACGGCGACGACGTTCCTTTAAATGATCTCCATTTAGGTGACCTTCACTTTACTAAGGAGGTAAGACGCTCTCTTAATTCAAAAATTTCACTCTAGTTGTTCGGAATGTTATCAGTGTTATGCTCAGATGTCAATACTTTACTAATTAATTTATTAAGCTTACTATTATTAAGATTATTAGAGCTTAATTAGTTGTTGAAAAGCCGCATTTTAACATATTAAGACGAAGTGATATTGCATTTATTTCTTAAACTAATTTCTTAAATAAGACTTCTTATTTTTTTTTCACAACAAGGGATAATTTGATCAAAGCACAGTTAGCACCTCATTCGGGCCATAGTTTTTTTAACTTGTTAGCCCGTATCACATTGTTATAAAAGATCGCTTATTTTAACATTGTTGACAGATATCTCTATTGCCACACCGTACTGACGTAAAATACAATGTTTTTTCCACGTATTTACCTACGTCGCGTTGTAATTTCCTTCAGGGTACCCCAATGATTCTCATCGGGCACCACGTGCTCTATGGAAAGATAGTCGACCTCGATAAGCCATTTCTGGCCATACGACGAGTTCGGGGCGAAGGCAAAGATGCCACATCGTTCCACATCCAGGCTACGATCACCAGGAAAATCATTTTTAAGACACGACCAAAACCCATTGTCACTAATGTACTAAAAAACTAACAGTGTACCTGCATCTTTTGTAAATGCGTACCCCAAGTTATATGGCAGCCTTAAAATAGAACATGATAGTATACAAAAGGCATTGTTATATGAATTCACTGAATGAACAGGCGTTTCACACATAGCGACATATTGGATAACACAACTACCTGAGTGATCAGAATTAAGTCAGTGATTTTATGAACAAGTGCATGAATTCGGGTATGAGCAGGACATAATTTAAGAAATCCTCAGCCTACCACCAACTTGGAGCGCCTCGCGACTTATTCTCTCTCAGAAATACGTTTGAACTTCATTGCTACGGAAACTGTGACGCACATCCACTTCACCGTGTAGTCACGCAACCTCCAAATGAATCCCTCTGTTTATACGCGGATCTGTATCCCTACTGTAAGGAGAAACTAAGACAGAGTCGAAAAAAGATATGTCAGCCGCGATAAATACCATTATATATAACAACATGGTTTTTCGACTTTTACGTTGTTTCTTTCAAGAAATTTTTTTTCAGAGTTTTGAGAGTTTGCCGTCAGCTAGAAACTGTGAGCAGTAAACCTACTTACTTTTTTCGAATGAAATCATAGTTCTTCCTGTTTAAAGCAGTGTAAGATTTTTAAAGTATAACAGCCTTTAAGTTGGTGCCTTTAGTTTGAGTTTAGAGATTCGCCTTATCAAAAAGATTGCGAATGGTTAGATACAGCTAATACGACAATTTTGTCATCGAGGGAGCATTATTTCGAAAAAAAATAACTCTGCTGTTTTGGTGAAGTAACCTGTTAATATTGTGACTCCGTGCAGGAAACTAATAATCTAGCAACAAAAACACATAAGATGGAATACTAGACGTGAGTGAATGATATTCTATTGCCAATGTATTTTAGAATATACGCGAACTCAGAGTTAATTATGGTGGGTAACGATTTATGAAACTAAATACGTTAATAACTGTACGCCTGTTCACCTCTGTCGGACGATGGCTCGAACAGTGCATTCCCTTTAACATCTATAAATTTGTCATTCGTTGGGGTTGAACAGTTATATTAAGCATATTTACCTCTTTTTCAAACCGCGCCGTAAACTTAGCCTTTTTCTTCTTGTGTGTTAAATCACCCTGAATCTGAACTGTAAAGTATTATTATGATGATCACCATGTGGTTCGCAACATAATGGGGCCCACTTTACTTTTCCCGCGAAGGTCGCGAAGGGCAGACTTGCATTTCAGGGTCAAGACTTGTGTGAAGTACTACAAGCCATATTTCTTTCCCTCGGCTGGTGGCTGCATGGCCTGTCGCTGCTGCTAAACCTATCTGGGTTTCTCTTCGATGGAGCTAGGAAACAGCATAGTAAGAATATGCCGTAGTATTTGCCAACGCTGAATGTTGTGTGTTTGCCAATATTTTTCCAACCTGATATGTAATAAACTCGGTCGATCGATTACAGATGCCCGTAACTTATATTAAGAAACGGGCAACAATAAACTTCCTGTTATGTTAATATTTAACTTTAATATTCTATTCAAGCTTTTGCTTATTAACAAATTAACACGAGCCACAACAGTAAAAATTGCTTACATTTATTGTAATTTGCCAGTTGGGCACTCTCCAGTAAATACCAGCAATTCTATGCTTCCGAACTGCTCATCAGGAGGAGCCTAATTTTTTATTATCTTTAATAATAAATTTCATTCTAATTCATTGCATATAAATTTTATGTGAAACTTTTTAAATAGATCATATCAGTGGGTATGAAGTGCGTGCGTCATTTCGAGATACTGGTTCGCACATCAAAATCCTGAAAACAAACAGGAAAACTAGCAATACCTGCGAGGGTCGATCAGTATTAGGAAGTGTTTGTCTACTGAAATATTTTGCACAGGTGAAACCTGTGCCTGAAAAAAAGCTTGGTGGGTTTTTATTCGATATTTAGTGTTATTTTTTTGTCGCGTCCACTAAAGGCCCTCTGCAATTCGGCAAGATATGCAGGGGTAATTCGCAATATAAGCACTTCAGAAGTTGGCTAAATAAAAAGCTAACATAGACAATTGTAGGGCTTTTTGTTTAAAAAAAACTTTAATAGGTGTTATTGCCGCAGGATTTGTAAAAGCGAAATGTATCGAGACAAATCATCTTAAACATGTATTTCATGTCCATTAGCGGCTCTAAATCAAATAAGACTAATTAGTTCTATATTTTTTTCATGCAAAAAAGTCGATGTTAACCGAACTGGGCTTACTTTTCACATTTGCAATCACTACTACCATCATTTGTTATATTTGATTAATACGCATCTAATTGCTTTTCAAATCGTTACAGTTTACCCACAACAATTTTTTTAAATTTGGCAAAAACACAAAACAATTTGCATAGTCGCCCGTTTCGAGAGCTATGGGTTGCCGCACAGTTACGGGCAAGCCCATTGCGGCTTCATACAAATAACAGTATTGTATGAGTTAAAATATATTTGTGCTTTATTTCTCAGTTCTGTTCGCTAAATGCATTATGAATTTGTTACAAGTGTTATATTTGTGGCATCGCTGCTGGCGTCAAAATTCATATTTGCCTTCGAATACGGCTTCCGCATATAAAATTTCGATCAGCTGTTAGCTTTAACGATAGGTTTAAACTTTCAAAACTTGTTGTTTCGTACAAGAGTTTTTCCATGTGGATATTCAGACATGATTTTATATCGTGTCGATGAAATGCTGTAACAATTATATGATTCTTTCTCTAATTATTATGAATGTCCACTGCAGAATGCAAATTAAAACAAAAGATCATAATAAGCGAGTGTATGAGATCGAGTGGTTCCAAAAACATGAGCAGATTGTTCATCTATTAGAAGTATATCATCGAATCTCTTTGTTTTCTCCTATTAAATCCCGAAAATATGCACTTAGTTTTCACGACACATCAACTTAATAAAATATTATGAATACCCGACTCTCGCTTGAAAGCTATACGAACTCCGTGTTTCTGTTTCACTTAGGACAGTTAGCTCTTTTCAATGATGGCCTTATCAGTTGGGTGCGGGCTAATATTGTAGGCTAAATAAGATTTATCAAAATGCATCTCAGCATTGGATACGTGGCTGTGCAAAAACCATCCCAAATACAAAAACTAGAAAGCTGAACACGTGTATGAAGAGAATAAAAACATTTCGGAGCAGTAAAATTTACGTCAAAATTATTTTGAATGCATAAATAAATCGCAGTAAGTTAATTTTCAGCTCATGTCCTTAATTGAGAAGGGGATTTATCGAAAATAAGCGCCTGTGCACCATCAAAATTAGTCATACCATCACCGTTTTATACAGAATTCACAAACTTTCATTCATAGAGGTAAAATTAACGTGATTTACGTCGTCATGAATACAAACAATAACGTCAATATAACAATGATACGCGTCTAAATAAAATCTAATACTTGGGTTATGTACAATTGTGGTAGATATATATGTATATATACTTGCAACGAGTTGGACTGTTATCCTTCATGACGGAACTACATGAGGCAATGCTTTGCCAATAATAATATCGGAAACCGTAAACGATGACCAGTCACAGATAATTACAGAAAATGATTTGGATTAGAGAGTTCGTCATCTTGCGGTCTTTATTCTGCTGAGTTTTCTCTCATAGAGAATTCAATACATTTTATGCACGACTAGCACCACCACAGCATAATGGCTATTTTACGTGGGTTAAGTGTGGGGCGCAGCCCTGTCGGTTGGACTCATTCCATTCGAGACTACTGCTCATTAATTGTCGATTCCCGTCTCCAGGTTCGCTTCAAATTAGCTCGGATCTTTATTTAACAGTACTAAAGGCCGTACTGCTTAAGTGCGCTTTTTGTTCGTCGGAAGTTTGATTTACTACCTCGTTATATCAGACGATTCCGCTTCACATAAACCGGCTAACTAAGTGATTCATGCATTACATACAAAACACGCACTCTTCTTAGCTCATCTTCTATAGCGTTCCTGTTGTATTATTCTCATCACCGTTGATCAAATATCTCATTATCTGTGTGTCTGTATAACTCCATCTATCTGTAACGATTTTCTGGAAAAGTTTAAGCCAACTTGAACTACACAACCTACATCGATCTGTTGAAGAGTTCATGATCCTAAATATTTCATTGAGATAGTTAACAACTGCCAGTCGTCACATTTGCAGATACAATTTTCATGCGACTCTATCGTACCACGGTAAGCTCATTTGTTCAGTGCATGACTTCCAGTTATTTAGGTGTAAAATCACAGCAAAATTGTAAATATAGTAAATTTAGCTGGACGTTTTGAAAAATTCAGCTCCATCTCTTTCCAAATCCTTAATTTCAAGGATGTCACTCTTGAGTTTCAGCTTGAGGATTTCGCGAAGAAGCTCGCTTCTGCAAATATGCAAACAGCAACAAATAAAGTTCATAAGTAACTGTTCAAGTATTGAAAAAAGTATAATGTATATTAACTCATTCTCAACCACTGATATTTACTGTTAATAAGAAGCGTGCTATGAATTCAACGTATTTACTCTATATAAGCTGACGATAGCAGCAACCGGTTAAAATTTCACTGTCTAGAATTTCAGAAAAGATACTTCTCTGCAAATCGTCAGGCGTTAACTTACCTGTGGTTTTTATCACGAATACCCATCTTTTCCAGGGAAATATCGTTGATCCGTACGAGACTTCTCCCCGTGATATCATGCTCCAAAAAAACGTGAGCATAAAGTTGATAATGATCAACGCAGCATCTCTTAAGCCATTTCATTACGTCAACGGTCTTCCAGAAGACGACAGGAACCGGGCGGGTCTTTTTGCGCATTTCCTCTTCGTTATTGCTTCCCACGGCCCCCGTCGAGGTTAACTGGGTGGCTGATTGCGTTGACTTACCTAAAAATAAGATAGGTAGAATCACTTACGTTCATCGGCTACTCGCTCAACCCGTGTGATCAACAAAAAATTGGTATTTCAGCAAATTTTAAATTTACAATGAAAAACAAAAATAGAAAGTTATAAAATTAAGTTTTTGTTTGCTGTTTCTGAGGACCGCTAGAAAAACTTGTTAGAGTTTCCTTTATGCCTCACGATTGGTTTTAATCAATTAAGATAGGTCCTTCTAAGTCTATCGATAATATATATCGCATAAAGCTCAGGATTGTAATGGTCGAAATAACATTTGTATTCAACTAATTGATAGAACGTTTATTGCCTATTTTAAATAAATAAAGTTTTTGCGGATCCGAAATTAAGGACACGGGCGGATGGAAACCTCAGATGCGACGGCCTAAAGATTTTTGCACTGTGAATTCAGCAAGCTGAATTAATGTAAAAATGCTCTGCATCAAACGCCTAGATATTAGGAACTTCAATTTTTACTAGAACTTCTACCTACGGGATAAATTACACCACACTTTTAAATTGGCAATACTTGTTCCATGAGAGCGACGTAATCTAGATGGCAAATTCGCAGTTCTGGCTACCATAATTGAAAAGTATAGTGCTCAGTACTAGCAAAAATGATTATTGAAAACGAATAATCAAGAAAATAAGGAATTAGGAAGAGAAAAGTAATGATTCATTACTAACGTTAATAGCTACTTGCCATGCTGTTTCATACATTTGTTGGAAAACTCCAGCTAAATTTATTAACATCCACCTTGGTTAGATTCCTGATAGGTGCAAGTCCTTGATGTTATACTTACATCCAGTACATGATTATGAGAACTTTCTATATAGAAAGGATAGCTGAAAGTTTTGAAAAAGCTTGCAGGAATAGTCGAAGATATTAAAAGTATACTGGCGCACTAAAAATAACTTAGCGCAATCAAAGCACATGATTTGACAATTTTCTTAATGTCTAATTTGCCAATGAACTTATGTATTGGGACCAAATAACTAACTAAATGTAACTTAAATGTTAATAACTTAAGCAATTTGATACATACGCATACAGACGTTTGCAATAGGTGTGGTCCATGTAACAATACAGTTTTAAAAAAAAAAAGGCATGTATTCATCTTTACATTTTTAGACGTACAAAAACAATCATTTAAAACACTGAGCAAGGCATTTCCGAAATATTCAATTTTAATAAAGATAATAGTTGTCAGTAACCCATCATTATCTATATAATTGTTCTTTTATGTGCCTTCGAATATTTTAGACTTTGCGGCGTTTAATTAACCACTCTTGATTGATACGCTGTTTTCACAACAGACGAAAATAGGAAGTAAAGCATTTAATTATGGTTTTAAGGTGTCGACCACAAGAACAATATAAGGCTTACTTCTTTCTTTTCGTCACGTTCGAACACGAATATTGCTATTGGACTGACTCATTTACCTGTATTCAGGGTGGGGCAAACATCTCTTGATAGATTTACTTTTCGTTGTATATATACAACACGCATATATATTGTATATATATTCTTTCAATTGTAAAATAGGGGCTCCTAAACTACTAAGTGACTTTGGCACCTTTATTGTGTAATAAACCTTGATGTCCTAGATATTACTTGACAAAATGAACTAAAATGACACGCAATTGAATAAGTTATCATACATGTGTTTATTTTTGTTACCGACTTTATAGAATGCAGTTGTATGATTTTGTTGCTAATTCTTGCTAGATCCAGTTGATTAATCACCCTATCGCTTTCTCCTAGAACTCATTCTTCTACCAACTCGGCGAAAAACGAAAAACCACCACTTTCCTTTATTCTTCTATTGTAATTTCTTTCTACCTAAAAAGGAAACTGGGCACAGTTCATCAAAACTATTATCTCTATAAATTTATATGAAATATTAGAAAAAGTCCCAACCAAAGTCCACGCATATGGGGCTTACGGTTTAGTGAATGAGAGTTCCGCAGCGAGTAGCTTATTTTTAGTGAAGGCTAGCCTGCACGAGACTATTTTTTATTCTCCTTCAAAAATTAATCCTTACAAAAGGATAAAGCTAGCATTATGAACATAGGTTCGGATAGCATCCAGCTTAACTATATGCTGCGAACCTTCCTCAAAGTCTACTAGCAGATCTGCATCGACCATCAGACCCTGGGCGGATTTTTTAACCCGGCAGAACACATAATGGTCCTTTTCTTCCTCCTTTGGTGGTAAGCTGAACTGTTGCATCCCAGCAGGCATATGTGAGAGACCGGCTTCGTGAAAGTAGGCCTGGCTGGCATTAATAATTTCTTCAACAAATGTTCGCTCTTGCTCTGAGAGAAGCTCCTCTACATCAGAGGCTGGTTTCTGAGGAAGGATCTTGTGTATTTTCTGCAATCGACATCGCAGATAATCGTTGATCAGATATTGAATACGTTCAACCTCTAGACGATGCAGACTTGCGCGGAGATCGTTGGCTTTCAGTTGAGCCAAGCCCTGACGCATGTGTTCGAGCTGGTCAAGGAGGCAATCCACGAGATCACCTTGATAGGGAAGCAGAACGGGGCAGTTTCGTTCGGATATCCACCATTCTTGGAATTTCTGTACAACTTGAGCAGCTGATGAGATCTCCTCAACTTCGTCAGTATCCGAAATGTCGGACATGGCTTATACTAGCAGAAATCCTCACTGAAAATACCGAGCGCGAAATATTTTTATCAGACATCCACTTGTTGCTTCACGTATGAATTAAATGGTTCGTGTCTACGTAGTTGAGAGAAGAGAATGGATTTACATGTAGAATACATCTACATGTTTACGCCTAGTAATATTTCTCTTCTTTGTTTTTCCTACTTGCTGGTTACCGAGTGCTAATGGACTCCACAACCTAATCCTTCTCTGAGTGGCTTTATTAGAGCAGAACGTGAGGGAAAACGGTCATTTAGAATTCGTCAACGGTGTACCCCATTGGTACGTACAAGCATTGTAGACGTAAGCACCGCCTGAACAACGATACAACTGTAAACAAACTGTGCGCCAAAATCTCGAAACCAGTGGAGAGACTTCCGGTGTTGGTTGCCGAATGAAAAAGATTGCCTTATTATTTACGACATTTTGAAGATAACGATTTCGCTGAAGCAAGCAGATAATACTGAATGTTCAACACATTAGCGATAATTAGATATCAATGCATCTACAGAAATTAGTCCCGCTAGCAACAGTCGCAATAAATTACTCAAGTAAGTGCCCATCAGCCGATATTTGTGAACAATAATACAATACATTGCGAGTTTACTTACCAAAACCATTCACTTCGTTTAGTCTAGCCATTGCTTTCTAACGCTTGTGAACTATTTGACCCGGATGATTCTTGATTTGATTCACGACACTGAGCGTTCAGCCAAACTGAAATCGTAAGGAAATCTACCTACAAAATGCACTTCACGTCGGAAACTAGGCGTTCTTAGCTGACGCTTGTTTGTATGGCTTATTTAAGCCGAGCAGTCTACCGAAGCGATACCCTCTCCTGTTCGCGCGTGGTTCCATATATTTTGAAATCCTCACGCGTCAAAAGTATTACATTAATATCCAGAGTAAAGATTAATTGAACAAATGTATTGAATGTTATTTTTTGAGCGTAACACCGACGTCTAAGATGAAATTAATAAAATCAAATAAGAAAAAAAATGGGGTAATCACTTTTTTGCATTTTTTGTTGAAATAGTTGGGCTCTTTTTTGTTTCTAGTTTTAGTTGTTTTTATTTTATTGATGCCATTGAAATCATTTTTTCTTTCTTTAGCTTAAATGTGTATGAATATTGTAATAAGGGCAAAATAAAAAAACTTAACATCGATGGCAGTGTTAAGAGGCGTGTTAAGCTGTGCCCAAAGCTTGATCAACACTGAAATTTTCCGAGGTGCGGTGAATTCAAGATGTTCTGATAAATACGATAATTAGCGAAATATTATTTCACACGCAATTGACCGCACTTGTTGTTTTGAATATACGCGAAAAATGTGTGCATTTATTCACGAATCGAAGTAGCTCTCAACTAATTATTGTTTATATATATATATATATATATATATATATATATATATATATATATATATGCTTGCCTAATTTGCAGCGGTAGATCTATTCATCAATTGCGGCATTCCTCAAAGGTTTTCTCCCCAAAGTCCAACTTTCTGGTAAACGATATGTCTCGTGGAGACGTAGCTGTCATTTTACCTGCAGGTGGTATCGGTGCTCGCATGGGCCAAATGCCATGTGGGCCCAAACAACTGATACCCATCAATGGTCGGTCGATTTTAGCTCACACCATCGCGGGAATGAGGCTGGTCACCAGGGTTCAACTCATTGTTGTAGTTACTTCTGAACAACTCCTCGATAGAGTCTGCGCTGACGTGAACAATTTGCTCAACGAAGATGACCTGCCATGGTAAATTTATTTATCTGCAATATTTTGGCAACGTCAACTACTGGTTAGGTTTCTATCATTTGAACTGTCTAGAGCATTGTAGAGGCCCTAACGTACAAACATTGATATCTAGACGGATGCGTTCCAATCGTGTTGGCAGAACGTAAAGTCCTGTAACTATCCTAAAAATTTCTTACCAGCATACATATTGTTTTGTGGTAATGAAGAAAATAGGTTCTGTTCTAGGGATTTCTGAAGTTGCCGCTAAGTTCGAAATTTCTGAATCAAAAGCTTAACTGATTATAAACCTTTTCAATGACTAGAGATTGATAAAAACATGTCATGAAGGACACCCTTTCCAGGAAATGATTACTTCCATAAAAGTTATTAATTTTCTGTTAGAAAACTTAACATGGTAATTGCACAACAAAGTGTCAAGCCCTTTAGAGCTAACGTAATGTGAACATACCACTCCCTTAACGTGGCCCGAATTAGAGAATTCGTTCATATGAAACGTATAGATCGACTCATAATGAGCAGTCATCGTCTTTCTAGATGACACTTAATTATAGGAAAATAATTAACAGATAAAGTGTATACAATGAACATTTGACTTTCTTTAGGTGTACCACTTAGTAAAACTGTATTAAAATTTATGAGTGTCTCTATTCGAAATGCTACAGCAGTGCAGCTGGCCCCCCAGAAGCACGGCTGCTCTGTGAGGAAAGTGACGGCAGAACTTCGCTAAAAGGAGCGGCTTCCGTAGAAGTTATTTGCCGCCCAGCGAGTGCCATTGACTCACGTCACTCATCGATTGCTCACGGGGTGGAGCACCTCCGAAACAGAGGCTATCTCTTCGTTATAGTGCATGATGCTGTCAGACCTGTCATCCCGATTAAGGTGCATTGATATACTATGCATAGACATACATATATCGGTAGATATTTCATTAACTGGAGTTTGGTGGCACTGTTTAGACCGCGGAATGAAAGGCTTTTATATTGATTCGACAATTTAATTCGACAGCTAAATTATTGAACAGTTTGTTTACATATCATGTTCTTCTTTGTAAAGACGAAAAAAGGCGAAATCACGGTTTCATGGCTTAAACAATCTATTACTATAGTATGGGAATTGATTACACTGCACTTCAGGTGTATAAACCTGTTTACCTTTTTGGTAGTTCTTAACTTTGTTATCTATATTGATGCATCCATGTGCGCTATGACTCTTATGACTCGCGTACTACACGTAAATTAATTAGTTGTCTCAAGTTTTACGTGTTAGCACTGCTTTTAAGCGTTGTTGTTTCAAGAAGACATAAATGTTAAAACTTACTCCCCTACGCTTAGTTGATCGAAGAGTTGTTATGCGCAGCGGAAGAGTACGGCGCAGCCGGTTTCTGGGTCCCGTTGGTGTCAACGGTTTTACGGATTGATGCCAATGGGCTTGTAGAAGACACCATTCCTCGGTATACGGATGAAAAAGGAAGATTATATGTCAATTCAGAAATGCCGCAAATATTCAAGTGAGTCATAACTGACATTGTTAATCATATGTACGACATTAATCCAGGGCGAATGAAAGTACTGCGTAGCCCACATTGCCAGAAAAAGTGTCAGACTGAATTGCGACATTGCATAACATACCATATATATAGCATATATCAACGAACTATTGTTTACTGATTTGGAGCAAAGTTGATACGACAATTATGATTTCGTTTTCCGATACAACATGAAAATTATATAATAATAATTTTAAATGAGATTCGAATATCTATATGGCTTAAGACAAGATCCTGCTAGTATTGAGAGATAGATAATATTAGGATATACGGTACGATTAATTTCCAGAAGTTCTTTCGAGAATGCGAAGGCAGGCTAAAAGAATCAAGTTGGGTAAATACGGACGCTTAATTTTAATTTGATTTTATTCATTTCAGGTATCCTATCCTAGCCAAAGCTTATTCCCTTTGTGATGAGCACCAACTCCTCCATGGCACAGAATGCCTTGAACTCGTTCGCAGGTAGGGAAGGCGTTGTATGATATCACGCCCCTAAAAAAGTTTCCATAAAGTACGAAAGAAACTTGCTAAATTGCATTAAAAGCTTGATTATATTAGTCAGTGAAGTAAATATTTCGACTATAAACACATGCGCTCAAAGTGTTGAATGTCCATATTAAATATTTAAACTCAAACCCATACGTCCACAAATTCGAAGCTTTAATAGTAGATATCACAAAACTCAATAGAGCAATAGGCCATGGGCTTCACTCAAACCCAGAGCCCACAGAAAAAAAGCACAAAACTTGCTAACGTCCTTCCATGAGACCCATATTTTGGCTATGCGCGTATGTTATATGATTCCTGAATGTATTACATGTATGTAATAGAAATACCTATTTCGTAGTTAATTGTCAACTTGTTTTGACGAACTGTCACTTTTCGTTTGCAGGTATTGTGGTGTACGAGCAAAAATGCTTAAAGGAGACCCCGATCTCCTCTGGAAGGTAACTCGGCCTAGTGATATTATCTTAGCGGAAAGCAAACTAAAGCCACCGAAGCAGAAACCGTTGCCATAAACTGAAATACACAGTGATGGTTAGAGATTAAGCAGCTTTACAACGGAGGAATGCTGTAGCACTTCGCATAAACAGCAGCGTATGGGTTTATCCATGTGGATGCAGTCGACCATGACCTTGAGGCGTCGAATCGTTAGCGACGACGCCGGCGAAGTATACGAAGCGAAACGTTGTAACTACAAGAGTCAGCACGTACCTCAGGACTGCAATAGCGTGAGTTCGAGCAAACTCTAAGGCTGAGAGCTATGAGGCACTTTAGGACGAGGGTCGGACAAGTATTAATAGGCACATAACTGCAATATCGGCTATTTGATGATCTCACCTCCCTTTATTTAAGTGAATACAGTATGTACTGGTGCTTCGAGAGAATGGAAGTTTTTTGCTTTTTATTATACTGTAGTAACACCTTACAGATAACGATCAGATATCTTCTAACGAATGCCTAGCTTGTCAGATACCATTACTGTTGTGCTAAGCATCACGCACGATCAAGTTGAAGTATCAAACGGGGCGTTTTTGCCAGATATAACGAGATTTCTTTTATATATAGTTTTTATATACGATAGATACATTGCGGTCATGTAATGCTAGAGCGTTATAAACTTACCGAGTTAAATGTGCATTATTTAGTTAGACGTTAGTATAGATTTATCGGTAATACATTGTATAGTAGATCCGAATTACCGTCACAATATCTAGTGAGAATTTTCGTAATAGACAGTTCATTAAAAGACTATGTGTAAAAACACTAGCGATCATTAAAGTGTTTGTGGCAAATATAGATATTACACAAACAAATACGATAAAGTATGCTCTGGAGTAGTTCCGTTAGCAGAGTTACCATAACACTAAATACGTGGTGAGTACTACTAATACTAAATATCTTGTGGTGACCCATATCGTCGAATAGGATCAATAGTCCTAATAATAATATAAATTAACTGCATCGAGACTATCGAGTCCTTATATTCATTGTTTTTATATAATAATACAATACATTATGTATATGTATATACGCTCCATATTTTCCACGTATGTTTTGTTCTCACCGAAGTGTGACGGAAAAATTATCCACTTGAAGCTACGAAGAGTAAGAATACAAGCCATATTAGAAATAACAGATTCTCTTGTTAATAACGATTTTGTCAGCGGGTGACTGCACATGTTTAACTGGTGACAGAAATTTGGCTAATGTCACACATCGGCGCATCACAAAAGATATGTTTGTTTTTAATGAACGAGTATCAATCGTTCTGGAATGGTTCTTATGCTTTAGTTATTTTTTTTTTCGGTTCGGCGCGGCCTTTTCTCGTCGTTAACGCTAAAGCGCTTATATGATCTGGGGCTGTATCCGATGAAAGTCTTCTAGCGGTTTTAGCCGACTAAGATCCAGTCTTGAAAGTACCCTACAATAACTTTTTCAGGGTATTATACACCAGTCACCAACGACTGCTGTGTAATGAATCAAATTAATTCCCAACAAAAGGGTGCTATAATCACACAATACTATTCTTATAAAATAATTAATACCATTACGATAATTATTATTTCACAAGTCTACGTACACAAACTATGAACTAACCTAAAGGTACGATCTTTCTTAACAGTGTTTTATATACTTTAATGGCTTCATTTTCCGTGTACCACAAAAAAACATGGGTCACATTGACCGAGTGTGCGTCAGACCATGCCATTCGTATTTATTCTCATCCTACTAATCCGCCGATTACTCAATTTCTAGGACGCTGAGTATCTTTCTACATATGGCTTCATTTCGGTACGCAATCAGTCCCCCGGTATTGCACGCCAATTGTTTGTCGTAAACATCGTATCGGATGGGTTTTTTAGAGTTAAACTGCCGCATCCCTCCACCTTGTGCCTGCAGCAGAGCTTGGGGTGCACAAGTGTCCCATCGGAAGGTGCTGCCTCGCGTTAGGACATAAGCATCGCACCAGCCAAGCGCTACCATCAAAAGCTTGTAGCCAGCTCCAGAGGCATGAGTCACAGTTAATGATGCCCTTTCTAGTTTCTCTAGAATATCTTGTTGTTCTACAGTCGAGACGACGACATTGTACTTGACTGGCAGATGAGGGACATTGTGGATGCTTCGAGCGCAGAAGAACGTAGTTGTGGGACCAGCATGGGGTGTTGCAAACGGTTGAGATACCGCAGAAAATATCGGGCTTCCTGATGACTTCGAAAAACCCCCGATAAGCACGGTACAGCAACGAAGACCTTTCCGATGCGGACGTTGTTGTTCAAGTGGAATGGTAGGGTCCGATGCGGAGTCCGCGTCCCACATACCGGCGATGTATTCAAACGTGCCGTCTGTAAAGCAGATTTGGTAAGCAGAAGGGGTAAAAAAAGATACATTATAAACAGGTATTGCAGGAAGTTTTCTTATATTCATTTAGAATATTACAGGGTAAATATTTCAGTAAGCAAAACAGGTATTAATACAAAAACATAAGAAGGTCTAGGTTCGAAGCCGGGCTCAGACACGCATCGCCTTGTGCTAGGGAACAACCATCGTAAAGGACGGTTAACGGCAGATACAAAAAACTCAAGAAATGTTTAGTAAAGAAGTGAAGGAAATGCTAGCTCCTGACTACAGAAGAACCATTTCAAACAGGTCTCTTTTTTGCTTTTATTATCGTTCTATAACTTCGTTCATCACCGTTCGTAAAACGTAAACCACTATTATGATTGGCCTTGGTCATCGGATAATTAATATACATAATAAAGCAATTTCATAAATAATATAGCAATTTCTAGCATTATTGGCACAATCACTCACCAATAGGGTCAATCCATATGCCGATATCCTCGAGCAATACGTCCTGCTTGTCGAGAGCGTTTTTCAATCGGTTGAAGTCAGCCCGCACTACCTGTTCAACCTCCGGTTCTTGATGAACGGCTCGGGCCAAAAGCGCTGCCGCAGCCGAATTACCATCCAAGACCTGTACGTCGAGAATGACGAATTACTAAATTCTAGCACCTAATATATTTGCGCCTCTCTGACACCCGACGATAGGGTACGTGCAAATATCACGTCATTGAAAACTATAGTTTTTTACTGAATCTAAATAATGTTCCACTTTTACGCGAAGCAGAACACATCCAGAGAACTGGACGTTATTTTCGTTTTGATTCACGAGCAAATGATTACATCTGAGCATGACCGAGTTGTTTAGTCGCATCTCGCCGCATACAAAGGCCTTACCTGCTCAAGCAGATTAGCCGTTTCTTCTTCGGTGGATTTGACCTCAACCAAAATACCCTGACCCTTAGCATTGGTGAACAGATTATTCTCTTCGCCTAGAATATTCGATTTTAAAACTGGCCACTGGAATAAATTAATATAGTTATAAGTAGCATTTCGAGTTGAATCATTGTTGGTCTTGTGTGATGGCCCGATTGTAAATTATTATGTAACAGATTTTTATATTCCACATAATGGTCCGCATTGGTCATCATAAAGATCGTCGAATAAGCATGAATACGTAGTGCAACGTAACAATACCTTAGCGCAGAGATTATGTTTTACAGTTTCCTGGACGAGCACATCTGTTAATGTCTTGAAGTCTTGAGCCATGCGAGGATTCTTATCTTTGCCGATTTTCTCCTCGACTAATAAGTCGAAAAGTTCTTTACGAGCCCGACATTCGCGAGCAATTCTAGCAGCTTTTTCGCTGACCTCAAGAAGGCCCCAGATCAACGAAGAAGTACTACTTTTAGGTGAATCGGCGCTTTGGTCGCCGCCGGCAGCCATCTTCTAGCGATCAACATTACGTAACAGTAATAACAGTACGCACAGGTTTCTTCTTAAGCTATCTCTTCATTAATCACATTCAATCATACGCACATGAATAGAGTCTAACCCAAATTCTTCTAAGCCGCTTACGATTCCCATAAAAAGAATAAATCAATTAAAATTCAATTCGTTTCAGATTAAATGAAAGACATAATCCGTATATTTTTTTCTGCAGTACATATTATTATGTTAATAATGTCATAATGAGCGACGGAATAAACATCTACTGCACTGATTTGCTGAAATTTGTATAACAGTTGTCCGGGTATATATCATAGTAAATAGAGCACCTTAAATGCGAGATTGCAGTTGACGATCAACCCAAATTTAGAATCTGTCAAGTTCTGCTAGTCCGAGAGATTTATATAGCTTCGTATTAAAAAAAGGGAAAATAAGCATGTCTTCTTGTCGGCCACAGTCTGTAGGCTTGGCATACTCTAATGTACTACAGCTGAATTGTCACACCACTCAAGGGAAGCTAAGCTATAATTTTTAGTTATTGCCCGTGCTTTTAAAAGAAGGAGAGGTAACGAAAACAGTTTGTAAAAGCCATTTATTATATTCAAGCTTTACCGAAATATATGGAAGTGTTTTCAATATATGCTGCGGTACTAACTTGATACGAGCTCCTCTGTAAGGGAGGAAATTAAATAAAAGCTAACGACAGCAAAGTACTGAATAAGACGATACCAAGAATTTTGCGAGGGTAACATACGAACCTTCTTCGAAGAACTCTGTGCGGTTGCGAACCAGTTAATTTTTGTAAAGAAAAATAACCCACATTAATTAACTCTGTTACGAATTCGTATCTTGATTTTGTTGAACTACTCATTTTATTATAGTAAATAGTTGTAATAGTTATATAACACTAGAACCTCGTAAAATTTGTATGTTTCTAAAATTGGGTTTACATTGAAAAAAAAAATGCCCATTAATGTGTACGAAAAAAGCGCTCGTTTAACGATAGATTTTAATGTCTAAAACAAAGTAGCGTATATACGCGTCTAGATTGTGGGGGATACACGAACGGTCATTCACAGAGCAGGGTCATCGGAGCAGCGCACGCCGTCATCACTACAAAGCCAAGCGAAATTGTCTTCCAGCAATCGGGTGAAGATTTTTTTTAATCGTTAGTCTATTATACGCGACAACAGTCTTTATCAGAAATCCAATCGCCAATCACCCCAAGGTACTGAAGATTTTCTAAAATTATAACGGGAATGCGTATGCGGTGTCTAGCAAATCAAATATTAAGGATAACTTATGAATCTCTCTTTCAAATGCCATAGACTCTAAAACGGATGCATTTCGCGATCGAAGTGAATTACAGCGGTGACACGCCGACTATAAAAACGGCAATTGTCCTCAATGAATGAAAATGACATTACATAATTATACCTCCATTGTACTGTAGCAAATATCCACTCGCTAAATCACCATTTCACTGCGACGAAGGTTAATATTATGGACTATCGAAAATGTTTCAGAGGTTTGACACTCTTTTCTACCTTTATATCTATAAGGGAAACTGCACGAAATCCAGCTTCTTAGATATATACTTTAGATATATAATACCACTTTTTAGATATATATTTATTCTCATAACAAGGTTAGTATTCAAAACCCGACTTGAATTGAACGTTCCCCGTAAATTTATTATATCAGTTGTTTGCCGTTCTCGTCCCTTTTCTTTCTAACCGCGCGTATACACCAGCTGATCGGGTGCAGAGCTAACACTTACCCCTTTCCTATTTGACCAGCTGGTCCGAGAGAAGTGGCGCAAACCTTCTGGTGGCTCTATCACTTATATCGCTTTTATATACTCATAAGATAAATGTGAAATGGTTTGTTTACTGTTAACAATGAGCGACATTCATTTAAGTCATAGAACAGCATCCGCAATTTGAGCGTAATCAATCTTCTTTCTTCTTTTATTCTCCAACTATTGTCATTACTGGTGAGAATTTTCCGGATTACTGGGAGCAAAGAAGGGCGCCTTCCGCCAGTTAAGGTATTAGTCGACGGAAATTAGAGCAGGTAGAACTGGGCATTGGCACCCGCTAACTGTACGGAATTCTAATGAAAGAGATTGCTGTGCACGTTTCCCTTGGGTGTGTTTTGTCCCTAACTGATTCCTGAGTGCTTGGAGTGCGTCAGCACTTTGAGCTTTAAAAACTCTTCCGACATTTATACAGAAGTCGTGAAAAACGCGCGTGTTCGTCCTTATGGTCACGCAACTTCCGTAAGTGTTTTTACTGCCACAACTGGTATATGGTAGAATTTTTCCCTTTCGAAGAAGGGATCCGATTTATTCTTGTGAAGCCAAGTTCCTTTATGAAAAGATTCAATCAGTGTGGAGACTATGACAAACACGGCGTAAGCTGTATTGAACTCCATATTATCCATGTATGATATAACTGAGTTCATTCTAAAATGAAATTGCGTCAACTTAATTTTAGAATAGATCATTATGTTAGCTATAAATTAATTTCAATGCTAATAATGAATGTTTGCATCCACCTAGACATCGCCAATTCCGTACTAATACATATACCTACATATATACTTTAACGAAGAAAGCGTCGCTTTACCGATTTAATTATGCTTGTATTTTTTACTTTTTGGGGAAGATAGGCTCACACGTCAGTTTAGTTTTGAATGACATAGAACACAAACATCATTCAGTCCTAAAAATAGTGAAAACGTATACTTTAATTTTCTTGTTGACTGATATTCCCGCATTATTGACAGTAAACACGTCGTAGAGTAATAAGGATTTCTTCAGAAAGCGATAGTTAATTAAAGGCTCATATAGGCAGTAACGCAAATACTGAATACGGCTATACGTTTTGCCAATTAAAAAACCGTAGCAAGTAATGTTCTATTTTTTATTAGTATAAAACACTAGCCATATATATATATTATATTAGTTACTCTAAGTCAGATTGTATAAACACCCAATAACAACGCATCTACGTGTACAGATATATTTGGCGATGTAGTTATTGCGTTGACTATATGATTGGGTTCAGTGGTCTCTTAACGTATAATGTACTCTCAGTGTGCTAGATTTTGCTGTTTAAAAAGCCGAATACTATACCGGAACTAAATGCAGAACAATGGATAATCGAAGTCTCTGTACGTTCCTTTTTGAACATTGCACCTTTATCTACGCATCAAATAAAACATTTTATAAGCAAATTATTATTCCGTTTACAGTTTACCAACTTCTAGTTAAACATGCAACTGTCTGTAAAAATGAAAATCCATAATTTAGAAATGTTTTTTTTTCGTCTGCGTTTCTCTGTGTGTCCATATATTTTAGTCGGGCAGGCCTTTATTACGAGAACGGTAGATCTTCGTGGAAAAGATTTGACTGCTGCCTAAAATCGCCTACAATTCAGTTATTGGTAGAATACTGTATAACAATACCTAGTCTAGAAGGAAAACCTTTATTACAAGAAAATTAGTTGTTTTATAAGGTACACATCTGCAGGACTATAGCAATATTAATAAAACAGCTATTAAAAGACGATCAGTGTATGCGTTTCCAACGCTAACTTTGCAACAAAGTGGAGTATTATCCGTGCAAGTCAAAAATGGAAGGGCACTGCCAAAATTCTTTGTAAGGTATGATAGAATTGTAGTGTCAAAGAGTGAAAATTACGTAAGATATGTTTTATTTTTCATAAAGGATTAGGGTTTTTGTTACGATAAATTCGTTAGTTCATTATGTTGCCAAGACGAATCAAGATCTTTCTTTGTGCATAATCTTCATTGAGTATTCGCTGAGTGCCTTTTCTAAATCTCCTATTTTAACACTTGTTGTAGCATCGAGAAGCGGGTGTAGGCGGCTCACAGCTGGTAGGAACTAGTAGTCGTCTGTCTCTGTGACGCTCCAAGGGCAGCGTTTGAACAGTCTGAAAAATCCGGAGGAGCTTCAACATCCTCAGCCATCGGTTCGGCTCCATCATACAAGGTTCCGGTCATCATTGACACGGCTGAAATTAAACTGGTGGGACCGTCCTGTGACATACGATCGCACATGGCGTGAATGTCCCGCGAAAGGGTTCGGATCGAAACTTCGATATGCGGGAAGTGCACGAGCACCTAGATAGGATGTCGATACAGCAAATCGAATGTATTATTTTATTTAATATCAATTCGTGTCCTAAACAATTGAACACAGCATGTTTGTCTTATGCATACGGGTACCATGTGGCGAAACTAGCAAAGTTCGTCATGTTATTTAGGCCTACAGATTTTTCTGGTGGAATCTCGATATCTCTCGCCTTCCGCCCTGTCGAGCTTCGAAATTTTGTTTTGCCATCACAAACAAACACAGCCTTTCGTTCAATCAAGGTAACAAAACAGCAAAGGAGTCGCACGATAAGACGAAAAGTTTAAAGTAACTTGGCGTGTATAATTTCATTCTGTCTGCTATATTAACTATAGGTTGTAGAAATTCGAACTAGAGCCATAGTGTGTCTCTGTAACAGAAACGGTCAAAGCAATGATTAAGGACGGTCATTTAGAAAAACAAAAAGTAAGGTTTCGAATTTTTTACAGCCTGCGATTAATTAAACATCTCTTTTTCAATCAGCTAGCTCCCACCAGCACGAAGCAGGCCCTATTTCAAACCTGGACTACCGCGTATCGTCATGTTTAACAGACCACTATAGCATCACAGAAACGACTCTAAAAGTTTCTCTCCATCTTACATTCCCTGTTGGCGTGAAGCGAAGCCAGACAGCAGAGGGGAGACAATTAGGGGACATTTTTCGCTCAAAAACTCGTCGATAACGTTCCGAAAAATTTCATACCTGTCTGAAGTCGTTTACGTCCAATGTGAAACAGCTGCAATGCGTCGCAGCCCGTACTGTTGCATTGCGTTCACAACGGACGAGAAGGCTAAGCTCTCCGAAGTATTGGCCTTCGTGAAGTGAAGCCAGTACTGCGCCATCGTGGTTGAGAATTGTCACTTCGCCACTTTGAATGAAGAACATTTTTTCCCCTATATATAGGCAACAATAGAAAAAAGAAGTTATGAAACATATAAAAAGATATATATAGCTTATTATATGTGTGTGTTTCGTTTCGTGAGTCGATTTCGTAGCAGAGAATGGGAAAACTACTAGACATATGTACGTAATAAATTTCGAACTAAGAAAATCGCTTTTTTAGTACTTACCTGACTTTTTTTTAAAAGCTTTGCGATAATCGTATCAAAGCTTCTCGTACTAAGACCAATACAGCGTTATAAAGGAGGTATTATGGCTGAGAGGCTTTAATCCCTCTATTCGAAACACCTACCACATAACTGTGCATTTGTCAGACATAATAAGAAAGAAAAACAGTTTGCATATGCCATGAATTGTTTGTAAAATGCACTCCGACGATGGAATCTTTCACAACGCATTAGTAACATTAATATATCAGTTAAATATATATACTATATATAAGTTTGTGCTACAAGATCATGACATGGACATAGTAACGTTTTATAGCATTTCCATCCTTGAAAGTTCCTCGTACATCCTTAGCGCAAGACGACGCAGAAGACGTGCATACATCTACTCAGATGTGCGTCCGTTAAAAGTTATACACATTAGAATAAAATTAAAAGTTACCACAGCAAATGGTTCTAAAGTTCTTGCTGCCAATAGAACAGCTAACGGAGTTGCTTACGCTGGCCTAATGTATGATAATAGAATCGAATCTTGAACAGATTGATTCATCAAATGCGAGTCTTAGTGGTCTTCTTGCCCTGTGGTCTGGCAGAAAGTATTTTGCATTTAGGGCGGTTAATGGATACGTTAACTATCGGTTGGAATGTTACCATTAAGCCTGTCCATCGGTGTTTTCAATGAAGAATTTTTCAAGTCATTCGTTACCACAGTATTAATATGTGAACCCCCCATGTTAGCATGACAATTACGCATGTTTTAGACTATTTATTACTCGATTTTGTGGGAACAAGAAAATTGACAGATGCTGATAGATCCGAAGCGTTTACTAACCAACAGTTCCATGAGACACAATAATGTCATCTGGTTGATATAATTCAAATTTCAGATGCGTGACGAGCTCGTTGAGGAACGGTGGCTCCGCTGAACTCAGGAACGGTAAAGACGAAATCATCGTCTGACAATTGTGCCGCATTACCAACTACCAATAAAACAAATACAGCCAAATACCAATGAGAACAAATTCGTTGTTAGAAGCAGACGTTTTATTCGGTGCAAGGCAACAGCTTCAACTGGACGTGTGAATAGTGTTTCTGCATAAAGAATGTCTGGGTGAACGCGTGAAAGCGATGGGCCTGTCAATATTATACACAGCGCTCGACATACGGTATTACTATATTCCACACACCGTACGTCAACTACGTAACTATCTTCTCTGATCTTATAAAGGCGCATTTGCGCCTTAACTAAAGAGAAGAAAACCACATGCTTAGTTTTACGGGTCTAGTTTTCGAAAACGACTGCGGTGGATTTTAATAGTTTTTTATTGTCCAGAACAAAGTTTGAAACTTTCAAATCCTATCTAAGTTTACGCTTCAACAAATGGCTCTCGAGGCCTAACTGACATTCATTTATATATAGATGAATGTCAGTTCAGATGATTACTTTTTTGAAACAACTAAAAGAAACTCCTGCCCATGCAGCCAAAGCTCGGTACTGACCTCTCGAAGTGGTTCAGACATACATGCCAATATTCTTTCTTCGTCAAATACCCGACCATGGTAGCGTTGCTCAAAGTAGTCCCGGATCTTGGAACGCAGTTTCGCATCAAAGGCTTTATAGGACATGTAATCTTCAAGTTCGGCCATCTGAAAGCATAACGTGTGTGCATTAAAAGGTATGGACTATGGCTGGCACCATTGATCCGGAAAGATGAACCGCAAAGGTAATATATAGCATCATGAGTGTATAGCTCAGTTTGTGTGATTTTCACTATAAACAACCACAGAACAGACAGAAGAAACGATCTTGTTAGCCGTTTACGGTTCCGGTGACATGGTCGAAATATAGCAAGGTAAAGGTAACTAATGATGGGAGGGGGCAAGTGGACATAGTATCTTAGTAAAAAAAATTGTTTGCCTTAAACTTCATTTACAATACTGTAGTATTAAAGTTAAAGGGAACGCTCGTTTTCAGAACTTATTGAAGTATTCTAAACTTGAGAAGCCGATAATGCACTCCTTCCTACAGGATTATTGAAATTACTTTACAGCAAGTTTTTGACGTAAAGAGGCGATTCCGTTATCGAAATCGAAATATTATAATATCCTAACCTAAACAGTTGGGTTTCGAATTCTATAAAAACGCATATTTCAAGTTTAAACTGCACGAGAACCAAAGAAGCTATAACCCACTTTTTGTCGATGTAGTTTCCGGGGTGCATCCATCTGTTGCCAAACTGCAGCAATATGTGCAATGATCAAACAGAACCCAACAGACCCACTAAGCATCCCCCATAGAGTAAACCACATGTCGACCAAGGTCTCCGGAGCCATGCGGCCGTACCCTATGCACAGCGTCTGCGATAGTGAGTTAAAGAGCGACCAAGAATACTGAACCATCCACGATGAGTCCTGAGCAGAGAAACACATAGAAATAAGAACATAAAGCTCAAACGAAAAGTGGCAATCATTAGCCATATGTGCCATTTAGTTTGAGCCAATTTCTATCAAAACGGCCGTAACATGCGTGTTGTTGATCACCAGTTCCAATACTGCAGGCAATACCGAAAACAAGCGTAAGTGTATTTTTATTAATCATTGGAAGACACGTTAGAAGTTGTACGTGCCTCATACTATGGGCATTTTTCGCTGAATTATTCTGCATAAAATAGATGGTTTAGTAGAAATCTTCAATTGAAGTCACCGCGCATGTAACCGGAGAAAGGTTTAGAAGCAAACGAAAAATTACAACCCTTTGTGTGCGTTCCAGAAGAGTCATTAAGAATAGCAATCGAAAGAAGTTTTACTAAAACCGTTTATTTGGTGCTTATTACCAAAATGGTTTTGCTAACGCTCATGGAAATATGAGAACAATGTGGAATATATAACGGGCGTAAAAGCGAGCTTTTTTTCGCCTAGTTGTTTCATCATTGTTGATATCTAATCGCCTGAGGTAATTATTATAACCTGCCTTAATGCCGGTGCGGGCAATCCAACCCCGGTCGGGAAAACCGAGGCAAGAGCTGACCAAAAAATGAAGACAGCCATTCCAGTGGGCTGTCAGTACCATAAGTGAGACCATGTTTAGCGTTCGAAGAAAGACCCAGTGCGTCGAGCTGGAAAACGACCTCTGCAGTTTTGTCATGTACCGCACAAGTCGGCAGACCCGTAGCAATCGAAGAAGACCAAAAAACTTTCCCAGCATTTGCATACGGGTACTCAATTCAAAGTCCTCAAAGCCTATAGTTTGGAAACGAAAGCAATAATTAAGCGTACCTTTCCTGTTCGGGCGCAATTATCTACAGATGAGGGCATTATCATTTCGATTATACAGGTTCGTGCGTCAGTATTGTAAATGTGGTGAGAAAAAATGCATTTTTTGGAAACTGGAATACGATAAGAAAGCAAAAATCTGTACTTTTACCTATTTTCACTTCGGCTTATTTGTGTTGTCTTTCATTTTCATTGTAGATACGATATATGTTCAGATATTCAGTAAGAGTCAGTATTTCTACAAACCATATAATTTACACATAGCTATTGAGACCATAAAACTTTCACTTCTTCAAAATCACTACCCACAGAATACTTGGATGATCTTTGGCAGAGTGTAGTCAAACGGGAAGGTCGATATGAAATCCGCGGCGAACCATCCTTTTAGGTAGTGAGAGCGAATAGCTTCTGATGACAGGTTCACCTTGTAGGAGACCCCGCTTCGATCGACAAAGCCTGTAGAGATGGCAGTTGTATCGTGATATAGTATTAGACTTAGGAAAAGGGTATAATGATGTTTAGAAATGCCTTAATTTTTTAGTTCATGCTTTCGACCTTTTTTTTCAATGAAAATTTTGCGTAAACAATTTTCAAAATGACTCGTTAAACGAAAGACCTTCTGGACGGCGGATAAGGTTCTCGAAAAACATAAGCGGCCCTCTACCATTTTTCAAAGAACTCTCTAAGTGAACAACAAACACACAAGGAATAAGTAATTGCACGTAATCTTATTCATATGTATATCTACTTAAGCAATATCTGTTACCGGTGAGGTGGCTTGGACGACTATACCCCTGTCTGTGAAAACCGGCAGGGATTGCTGTTTCAAGCTCTCCTGACGACATATACTACATAACGATTGTATTTAAGTGAGAAAAACACTCCCTGAAGCTACCAGGTTTCCAAAAATATGAACAATGTCCAAATAGATCGAATTTTACGCGACAATCCTTAGATATTAATGTCTCAAATAAATCCATTCTTCTATTTCTGTTTACTTCTATCTTCTCCAATATCTATTACCAGTACGAAGATTAAAGATGATATCCGCGGCTGAGATTACATCAGAAGTCAGGTTGAATGCAAGGCACTCGTCCCACCAGTCGAAATACTCTAGGAACGCCACCATAATCGGAACTAATATCATGCTGAGGGTACAAACTAATACCATGATAAGATCCCAGCGCAGCCTGCAACAAGAAATCCAATGGTAGCTATGTGGATATGCATTTTCTTGTTGGTGTTACCAATACGTATTTAACAAATCGTTTATGACATATCTGCTATCATTATTATTATTATTAAAATCAATCAGAATTCGCATAAGTTTAAGATTGATCATAGGCTTTTTTCCAGTGAGCTCAATGCAATCTCTTGTGCAACGAATTCTGTTGGGAACCAACGTACCGGTTAACACTCCAGGGATGTGCTATCCAGGTGGTTTTCACTTGGGAATCTTCCTTAAACGTGCTGTAATTCTTTAGCGCATGCCTTCGGCTATTCGTTTCAACGAAGAACTTACGCAAGTGATTCTCAAAATTCTTTCGCTGCCGCATCGTAGCAGCGTCGACGGAGTCTTCCAGCATACGTTGCGGAGTGAACAAATGCTCCAGAGCGCTGACTGAACTCGACTTCTTCTGTGCTTCCGAGCTTCTACCTGATACGAAACAAATAAAAAAAGCCCACAAAAAAATAGAAAAAATCATGTATTTTTAAAACGGCATCCTCTACATTATCCTAGTGCCACCCGATCTAAAACGTCAATTACGAAAAAATTGGCTGCATCATCTCGACAAAAACTTCGAGTTATTGCCTTTGCCACACAGCCAACGGCGCAGGCCCGGCTATCACCAAATGCTTCCAAGCCAAATATACATCCGGGTTCGAACCTAGACCACTTCACATGTATTTAAATTTAGTAGGCAAACACGCTACGCACTCTATTATGACGGGGGTAGACTATACACTACCTAAACGAGCAAATCTGCCGCTAATGAATTTAGCAATTGGAACTCTGCACAGATTTCTTTTAGTAAACAACTTGATTTTAATTTGTTTTAGATCATTGTTTTAGGTAGAGGCTTCGACAAGAGTTGTTAGGAGTTTACGTTCGCTCGACTTAGCAAACGAGTTAAAATTAAGTATACTTTAATGCGCTGTTAGACTATCTCGTTGTTCTAATAGTTACACCGGAAAGCCGTAAGATCTAGAAGCTATCCAAAGTATTTGCTATATTTTTCTATAAGACGAACATTTATTGTCTACCTTTAGCGTGTGTCTCTTCAAGATTCCGTCGACCTTCTTTGATTGGTTTGTCAATTCCGAATTGGCAAAAGTGACTTAACGGTTCCCGACGTCTACGGAAGCCTATTTGACCGAGCCCACATCTGGGGTTAAATCTAGGGACTTCGCTATCATCCATAGAACTGAAAGTTCGATGCTTTTGGTGATACACTTCCTGAAAGGACTTAAGCCGTGCTCGGAGCTGCAAAAGGTTCTGCTCGCTAAAAAATTCAAAAACCAAAAGCATTAAAAATGCTTCATACATATATATTACATTGGCAACAAGTTGACGCGCTAGATAACTATATATGTAACGTGTAAGAACGAGTTTGACATCAATATATGGACCACATAGTAAGCGACTCAAAAATTACTGCAGAACCGGCATTATAATAACTTTCGACGTATATTGTCGCAAACGACTTGTTTAAATACAGCAGTTTGTTTCCATACTGTTATGGAAAAATTTACTTAATATAAAAACCAATGTTTTTGCAAACGCATGTTCTTTTTGCTTAGATGTCGTCCTTTGAAGCTAGCACAGCAACTTAATGTCGTTACCAATAGCAAGCACAACATTTTCTATTTGAAGCAACCTTCCCTCCCAGGGCATTTATAAGTATAATGCATGAAATTATTTCAATCAAATTCGAATACACTGTTTGTTTTTTTGATTCTGTATCGTGCATTTGCATAAGATAATTCATTAAACTGCCCTCATAATTTTGTTCTAATCGTTTTCAGGATCTACAAGGCTTTTACATTGCGCTGGAGCAATAAATTCACGAAACGGTCGGCAAATCGCACCTTGTTGCCAATGTGGTAAATGTACCATAGGCTCTATGCATAAATATTATGCTACAGGTGGTTTCACGAAGGCTACACGCGTGCGATAATCAGTGCATATATTGTATGCATTGGTTTTAATACTTCCTATATTATGTACCACAGATCCCACATTGTGTTTAGGATACCATCCAATTTAAGTTAAATTCGGATCTATTTCAATTGCATGTATCTGCTTACCCAAGCGTGTAGTAACAATGTTCATGGCTGCCCTTATGCGGGTGCGCACTTGCAGTTCTGAAATCGGCTTGCTTCATTCTTTTGACTTCACCAGGCTAAACCTCGGCAGAACAAGCAGACAGCTTCACTTCAACGATTCACTAAATTATCCAACGGTGTCTGATCCGTTCTCGCCTCACAGTTCTGATCAAGTTGACATCCGCACACTTTGCGAACTTTTTAATCCGTCCTACTTCCCCATCAAGTAGATACACATTTGTGTAAGAGGATCTTATACTGATCCCTTCATGACAAGGACTGCTCCCCCCCCCCCAACGTTTTTAAAGTTCAACCAGTGTACTCTTCAGTTCTACTTCGTATGTCTAACACCTTGAAACAACCAGTAAGACAGTTATACCACTGCGTCAAATTATATAGCGCCTGTCATCGCGTTCGAAAACTTTCTCATGGCAATACTTTGGCAGTCACACCTTTCTGAGATATTTCTATATACGAACGAAATGAAATCATGCAGTTTAAATAACAAATAGATGATCCCTTTTCGTGTATCGCATCCATGCGGGGTGGTCTGCTATTGAAGTTCGACCTTTGCGATGGGGCGGTCCCGTTTTTCTCCTCGCCATTCTCAATGTGCATATTGTCTTTTGTTCGAATTGGAAGCGGTACCTAATGGGAAGACCCTGTACGCTGATAGAAAGATTGCTTTTAAATTTGTTGTTATTCAATTTAGCTTTAATTCAGCTGTGGTGATGCCAATGGTGTGTCTATGAGAGGCTGCTTTTAGTAAAAGGAAGATCAGATTAAAGCGGAATCTACATTTAACTGAAAAAGAGTCAAGAATCGATGTTTTACTTAATATGACATATTCCTGCAAAGATGGCATGTTCTTAAAACGCAGTCTAGAGGAAATGATACTAATACTTTATATGTTGGTGGTCAGCGATGACAACATGTATGCGTCAGCGGTCGGCTAGTTGATTTGTTTTAAAGAAATCTTAGAAAATGCTTTTCCTCTATTTCAATAAGATAAGCAACTAAAGAGAGTAAGGATGAGGCGACAATGATTGATACGGGATCTGATATGGCCATATTTCATGAAGATGGCTCATCACATCGGCTTAGTCTGGCCGGTAATTGGAAGCCCTATGTACCACATACGTTTTCATAAAGACCACAATAACAATAACAGTCGTCATAGACTCGGATCAGGAAGAAGTCTTAAGCAATCGAACAAGACTTATTTTCACCTCGTAGTTCTATTCTATTTATATTCGGTTAGCTTTCGAGATCCTTTCAGTCGAACCTCGCTACGCCTGCACTTGTCTTAAAGTCAAACTTTATTTCGCTATCACATTCACCTTTGTATAAATGCCCAGCTTGGATAAACATTTTACACAGTTATTATAATTTATCTATTGCTAACGAAGAACAAATTATTCAACCGTATTGTCTTAACATTGTCGTATATTAACAGCATCTTGTGGTGTTGGGCCATCGTCCAGTAATGGCGAACTATTTTGTAGCTGTGACCATGGTCGCTCCTTGCGGAGTACCATAGTTACGATCGAGATCAATATCTCGCTGGAATTATTAATTAGCACTTCCTAGTTGCACTAACTACCATTAGTGTTGAAAGCGATTATCGTATTTTTGTTTGCTTGGAAAAATTAAATCCCTAACACTATCTACTAGGGGCTCTTGATCCATGCGTTTTCTATATTTTGAATTCTCATAGCGAATTCTTCACGCTAAATATGATTTCGCAAGAAGCCTCATTCTTAAATCGCATCATTAACGGATACGAACTAAGAATTGCGGGATGCAATAGAACCGCTTTTCCTATGATTTTTTCATTAAATTTGCTGCTTTAAAGTGTAAACGTTTGCCGTAGAGAACAACTTATCTAGCAAAACCGTATATATTTATTTTGCATAATCGTAATTCATTTATGTCGTAATATACAATTACTATTCGTTCGATTTTCACTTTTGATTGTTACTGATTAAGATGTTACATATTTCTCAAGTTGGTACCTAATATAATAAAATAAATAACAGAACTTTCAGATAAGAACATTTCGCTGTAATATTTATTGACAGTAACAGCATCGATTTATCTGATTAGGTTCTTTTGTCCTAAATGACTAGTTCAAATAACTAGAAGTTCCGGCGTCTGTGGTCCAAACGTTGACCCAGTAGACCTTCTTTGAACTTTGCGATGCACTTCAGCAACCAAAAATGGCAAGTGGCCTTTTCTCAAGCTTAACCAAAGAGACCGAGACCCATGTCTTCATCGTCATCTTCCGACTCTTCCTTCTCTTCTTTTTTGGGTTCGGGGGTCGCAACTTCATCAGCTGCGGCTTCAGGGGCTGCGACGATGAACTTCGACGGATCTTTCAGGTATTCCTTGGCCGTATTAGCCGCCTCGAACTCTATGTCGGTTGCCAAGGCGATTGCAATGAGCCTCTTGACTCCATTAATAATCGAGTGCGGTGCCGACGCCAGCGTGGGGTAGCCAATCTGGAGTGAGACAGCCGCCACGTTGCGGACTCCGTTCATAAAGCGCTCCTTCAAATCATCCGGAGTAATGTCCAGAATATGGGGAGCGAAGATGGTGCCGTTGTCGTAAACCTGAACAATACGCATAAAAAGACAGGTAAATAGCAGAACAAGACATTAATAAGCAACCTTCGTAAAGTGGTTTAACTTGCGCTTTGTAGAATACAATATCATAGTTACGATTTATGTACAACGTCAGTAGAAGTAAAATTCTCGATTTTATCAAGGCGTAACGTAATTTGCGTTTACTCGTTATTTATTTTTGATCGAATTATTGTTTATTGATGTGTTCAAACTTACTGCTTCAATAACTAGACCGTACGAAAAGGGTGAAATGTTCAACATGTTGAGAAGGGTGGCCTCAGAAGCTCCGACTTTGTCGCCGGCCTTAATCAAATGGATAGAATTTATGATTTCAATCGTCCCCTTGGATATTTTTGTGGGAATATGCAGGGCTTGGAAGAAAGAAGTTTTCTCAGGACCCAGGCCGGTATTCTGCGGAGGTACATATACATCGATAGGGGCGATTGCTCCGGCACGGGCAGGAGCTTTAACTTTGTTAGTCATTATCTTCTCACGAACATTACACAGATCGTCCTTGGTAAATACAAAGCCCACATTACCCTTGATGTTGGGCAGCAGCTTTTCAAGAGCCGGACTACTTTCAATGTGTCCCTTGATGGCCTTACGCATCATGGTGTTTTTGCCCATAAGAAGTACGGCGGTGCCCCGAAGGGAGGTTCGGATCTGCTGCATTTGCTTAGATCCTACAACAGACAGAACAACAATGCATTAAGGTGATTAGTGCCTAGGCAATCATGAAAATGATCCATCCAGTTATCACATAGATTTCAGTATTGAAGGGAGTAAACACATGGTGATTCGTAAGAGGTGCCAGAATTTTTTTATTGTGCAATCATCATTTAAAAACAAATCTATCTAGAATTAAAGTACTAATTTAAGCTACCTGGAATAAATCACAATTACTTACGCACATTGTCAACTCCAACGATAAAGCATTTAGGATATTCATCCAGAAGCTGGACGAGTTTAAGGAAATAGTTTGCCTTCCACGTCTTCCTGTCCCCCTTAACCATCTTAAGCAGCTAGGGGCTATCCGAAGAAAGATTAAGGACTGAAATCATTTGCCGAGTATTCAATTAGCGAACCCGAATCAATCTGGAAACTAGATTAAGTTAAACTGTAAAAACACGCTTTGTGGTACGGAAGACCTCAGAATGTCTGATTTACTTATTATGGAAAAAATAAGTGCATTTTCTAATTTAATAAACAATTATGTTGTTTACTTGAGTTTAAAACACAACTCACCTTCATTGATACGAAAATGTAACACCATATTTCAGGTTAGGATATCAGTAATGTCCCTTCTGTTAATGTTTTTGCCTTCTGATCTTCTTTTTGGTGTTCGTCAAAGTTATATACCATGTTGGAACACTTTCTTGTGCACTTCCCTGGCATTTTAAAAAATGTGAACTAGCCTAGATATCGAAAATGCTGTTTTTCTTACCAGTTTAACTGATTTTTAAAATCGAAGCTCAGTACTAAGTTCTGTAACTCAAATTTGATGACGACAACGAACTTTTGAATAGGAAAGTTTTCTAGCGGTGTAAAATATTTCTGATCATTAGCAAACGCCTGGAAACGATAGAAAACCGCTGTTTACCGATGCACCAGCCGCAACAGATGAACATGTCTTTAGTGTTTCCCTAGCTAGATTTTATAAAGAAAAAGTAAAAAGTTATGCGCATAAATGAAACTTAATTACGAAATGAATCATCACGAAAAAGTGCGCTCGTCACGTCCATCTAACTGCTTTACATCATTTAACACTATCCGGCCGCACTACGTACAACATAGGACTAAACAATTAAAGATCGTAAAAACTTTTTACCAACCTGTTAGGGAGATGATCGGAAAAGAGATCGAGCTCAGACTCGAGTCTCGGAAACCCCGCCTGGCGGCGCTCTTATCACTCATTGTCAAGCTGGCGCAAATTTTAAATAATAGCATAGATTTGCAAGTTAGATTAATTTACAATGGCATCTTGGCTAAGCACAGGCGGCAGTCGACGGATTCATAAATAGTAAAGTCTCTAGAATTGCTTAAATGTAGGAAAAATATAACATACCAAATACTGAAAACAGCTTAATCAGTGCCACGTGACACTGGCGCGATAGCTGGCGAAAGCAGGGCGGTCAGCGAACCCATAGAGATAATATAGAGTGGGTCATTAGGCTAAAATTCCTATCGATCAAGTAAACAAATTACTAGTCAAATATATTTGAATAAAATGTAATCAACTAATTATTTCCAAAATTCCGTAACATTTAAAGAAATTAGGTATTTTCAAAACTCCAGTTTCTTACCTATGGTTGTTTTTTTCTTTTTGTCTTCCCTCACCAAATAATGTTGCTTTAACAAGGCGAATAAAATCTAACTAGAACAAGGCCATTACTATTTGCTATGAGTTATAGTTTTAGCTTTATGATGAAAATGATCCAGAATATGTATAGCATATGATTATAGTATTACGAAGTGTTTATTGTGCTTTATTTTATGTATTGTGGTTATATTTTTGGAGTGTATTTGCTATAAAAACGTGAAAATGTAACAATATTTTAATAAAGGAAATAGAATAAATAAACCGGTAATGATTTAAGCGATTAGGAACACAGAATAACGCTACATAGTTTAGGATTATGTGACTCGTTATAAATAACTGCAAAATGTGAAAAAAAATACTGTTATTAATAAATACCTTAAATATTAATAAATAGAAAAAAATAATAAACCTACATAAACAGAACGAAATCCGGATGCATGTCTATATTACAATAAAAAAAATGACGCACTCATGTTTGAATTCCATGAACAAAAAAATTATTATTATTATTTAATATATATATTAAAGAATTAATATAGCAGCTTTTATTTAGATCTTATCCAACATTCAGTCTTGACGGCAATAACAAAAATAAATCTTCCTCAAGCAAACAGGCAACATTTTAATATATTAATAATGAAAATACTCAATAATAATTACATAAACGATTATCCGTCCAAGCAAAAGACGCTGAACATAGGTGTCAAGCGCCATCGGGCGAGTTAGACGTGGAAGAGGAAAGACTCAGTCAGGTTGTCGGCTAAATAACTCGTACTCTGAAACACTGCTTCTCAAATCTAATACCAAGATAAGCATCTTCCAACATGGAGCGGAATCCATATTATCGCGAAAGCCATAAACGTATGATAAGGATCGATCATCTATCGCATTTAGCAATTTTCATTTACGAAACGATGTTGTGTGTAATAACGACGCCTCCCCTAATATCCCCAGATCCGGCACCCTTCACCCTGATTATAGATCTTTCGTAAACACTGGTGAAAGGATTCCTGTGCGTCTTGAAGATGGAGGCGCCATACACCTGACTAGTACATATAACGAGCTCGGGCTATGGTAAAATAACGTTACATCACGCACTACGAAGCAGGCAACATCCTACCACAAAAGGGAATTCAGTGCAAAACAACCTCGGTGTAAACTGTAGTCTGAGAGAGGAGGCTGATTTTAAATCCCATGACTATGCCATGGGAACGAAGTCGTTCTTAGAGGGAAATATATAGAACGGCCATGATGCTATGAGAACAGAGTGCTTTTCTATAGACCAGTGATTGTAATATGCCTTATGCACTAGCCCCAGGCCTCACAATGATAGCGTTTGCCCGAACGCACGAGACTTACTGAGCTTCAAGCCTCCGTTTCGCGTTTTCCACTTCCACTAGAGGAACCATTTGCATATTACTTAAGTGCAATATTTTAGTGGACTTAAATACAAGAATCAACATGTCGTTATTTTGATATAGCCCATTGCAAGAGCAAAAGTAGTTTTCCTAAGGTTAAGAGCTTCGCGAATAAGGTAAGTCTACTTTATATCGCATACTGCTAAAGCAGCGATTAATAACAGCTATCAATCAGCTGCCGTCATACAGTACTGGTATAGTAGATGGTAATACAAACTTCTATTGAATGTTCACAGTGAAGTCCTGACGAACTTGAGTGCATCAAGTAATAATAAATATTTTACAATAATTTTGCTATCTTTATTCTTTTTTAGCGAGATCAAAGACTCTTTAATAACTATAGGCGAGGCGGTATTTGCTGCGAGAGCGGCTGTTGGATCATGTAATCATTGATGATGATGATATTTGCCATCTTGTGGGAAAAAAAGCCATATTTATACCACATAGAACATGATTTCAAGTGAACCTTAAGCAAAGCAAGCGGAACCCTTACTATGTTTTCATAAATATATTCAACTATTTAAACGTTAACTTCCAAAGGGCCACGCTGAATGTTGTAACAACGTTTACATCTTCCGAAGGACATTCAGCAAATCTGATGTGATAATCTTTCATGTAGATGGCACACTGCTGTCTCGATATCCACAAAAGGAAATTTGTCAGTCATAAAAGCTACAACTATAGACGGCACGGTCCGTCTAAACAGAGGAACCTAGAACAGCAGAGTTTTCAATGTTTTGCTAACTTGACCACATTCTGAATAGCGACGTGAGTAAACATATGTCTAACAGTGCTATAAAGGACTAGGAAGGATTTTCTGTCACCAAAACTCAAGCATTTTTTTCAGATTTTGAGTTGGGTATATTTGATTTTTTTTGTGTCCTTCAAAAATTAGCTAAGGAGAAAATAACCGTAGATGGAAGCAATATCTTTCGTGCAAAAAACCTTAAGCTCAGTGCGGCAGCAGACATTAAAAACATCGAAAACCTTCGATTGCAGTTCAGTTCTGGTCCACAAAAAACTATTTTTTTTTGGCCCACTCTCGAGAGTCTGGAGTGTCTCACAACTTCTGACTCTGGGGTCTGTTTGAACGTTATCCCGAAAGCCGTGAGCTGTGTGAATTCCAGTAGTTGTTTTTCCGCAAAGCGAAGTAAATGGTTTTAATACTTATTCTTCATCAAAAAAAATTCGGTTCTTTCTATATTGGCTAAGATAGATTCAAGCTTTTCTGCACGAAAACGCTTTATATGAGGTTTAGAAAACTGCCAAAGTTTGGGAGAACGATGGCGACATTGCAAAAGAACACGATGAATCAGATATTATCTGCGGCATATAGACAGTGTCATACTAGCGACACAAGCCGACTACAATAAACCGATAATCACCTATGGCCTTTAAATAATTGGGTCGTGGGAGCTTGCTCCTTTCGCCTGAAACGTACGCGTATTATATGGATTACACTTAATGAGTGATATTCGAAAGAAAAGGGTTTTTTTTTGTAAGTGCAAGTCATAAATATTAAAGTTTTCATATTTTTTAGATATTTAACTTCGAAATTATTTTGGGGATAATTAGTTTTCTCGATGCGAATACTGCGCTCGGATAGGAAATTCTACTTTAGAATTTTGTCCACAGATCTCAGTTTGTTTAGTGCTGAAATTCATTTTATGTCATGAAAATGTTTGACGACGGGTGAGTAATGTGTGCAATACAGGTCATTAGCTTTGGTTCTCACCAAAATAGTGAGAAAATAATATTCAGTGAAATCTAGATATACTTAATTTTATTTTTTTATTTTAATTAGAGTTCGTCACAAAACATGTTGCTACAAACAATAAGACCAGAAGAACATGAGACATGGTATGTCGCTGTTATATTATGGAACTGTTTAATTTGTTTTTTTTTTCTATGTTTTAATCAGATTCTGAAAGTTTTTGATTGTATTTTTAATCAAGTAGTATTTACAGGGCCCTCTTTGTAGATCGTGTCCTTCCCACATTTCTGTCCTGTGACTCTCCTGTGAAGTTATCTATTTCTCAGTTATTTTTTTTGCCTTCTTCTTCCAATTGGGCTATTTTAATCGTATTAATTTTAGTTTCGCCTCGCCTCTCGTTTACTACATAATATTAATTTGATTGGTGAACGCATTATACTTGACAATTATATTCGCTGTCTGTGAAATAAGTTAATTTTTTACATTTTAATATTCTTTATTTAGACAATCTCCGGCCCCGTACTTCTTCAGTGTAGTATTAAGGACTTGTCCCACTAGGTAAGGTGGCCGGTGTGGATATTACCGGGTTTTCTCGAACGGAATGATGATACTTATATAGTGTTATAAGTTACCTTCGAGTTATAAACCTACCCAACTAACCAAGGACTCGTCGGCATAGCACAACAATAACTGATACCTTACAGAACATTCATTACAAAGAGATTGTTGTAAGGGTTGTAAAGGAAATTATTTAATAAACCTTCATCTGAAAAAAATTGCACTTTGATTTAATATCAAGTTAATTATCGGCCTTTATGCAGAGTTGCATTCCCGCATTTTAAGTTTATGATTCCTTCGCGAGTTCAGGCATCTGCATGGAGAACACAATGTACGAAGCGACGAGACCAAGTGAGGTGATGAACGTACTCCTGTCCATTTTGTAGAAGTTGCCAGCCGTAATCGCAACGTTAGTGGCACTCATCTGGCTTTGAGTAAGTTCCAGCTGATCCTCAAAGAGTTCGTTATTGTTCCGAAGGCCGAACTATCCGACGAGCAGCATGCATGGAACACTTTAAAATTATTCTTATCGGTATGGCGGTGAACAGAGGGAACTGTTGAAAGGGACAGCGACTTAAGTCTGCTCACTCGAAAACAAACAAGTCTGATTCTAGGTAAAAGCATTATGCAGAGCAATGATAATATTGTACTGGCTAAATGGCAAGTCAAAGACACGTTCATATAGGCAAATTTCTATCGTAAAGCTCAAATCTCTCAACACCAGTACACCCGCAATGGTCAATATCGATTATAAAGTCAAAAGAAGCTATAGGGCTAATGAGTGTATAACAATCGCGGCGATCAGACGCTAAATTATATAAAAGTGTGATCAAATAAAGCAATAACTCTTTATAAAACAATATCTAAAAAATTGCAGGTAGATAATTTCAGAACGAGCCTCTTTTAAGGCATGCAAACACTGAAGAGTTTCCAACTTATTATCAAACCATCTATATTCATCCGTCGCGTTTGCGGCTATGGCCTGTTTGAAAAAAAAACAAGAGCGAAGAAAGCATTACAATTTCGGTAGAGGCTGGTGATATCCGCTGCATCGCCCAATGAAAACATCGTGGGCAAATTCTCTCACTAACATATTGGCGTAGATAGAAAAAAAATTAGTGTATAATGGCCGCACCTTTCGCACTGATTCCTATCGCTGCGGTGAGTCAGCCATATTATCGAAACACGTTTCACCCACCTGATTTGTCAGAGGTAGTGACCTCGTGGGGCTCTGGCAGAGGAAAGCCGCGCTAAATAATAGCATGAGAAACAAAGACATCGCGAAGATCATGTCAAACACCCAATTGTATAGAGCGAACGTAGTGTGGTGTCCATTTGCTGACAACTGCGATAGCTGAAGACCAAATTGAAACTTGTTCAAGCTATTCGTATAGGTTAGCGAAAAAAATTAAAATTTTCATTCTGTCATATTGGTTATAGCTTTAGTTTGTTTATGGCATGAGAAACACATGACCATCATCCAAGACATCAGGTCACCAAAATACTACTATATGCAGATAATATCGGAGAAGGACATGAACGTTTGTCAGTACGAGGCGTCGAGCATCTCACGGCTTCCGTAAGAGTAAAGTCCAAAAAACGTTAAAGCTGAAAGTCGTGAGGCACTCCATGCCTACAGTGGGCTATGAATCAAAAACCTAGTTTAATTATATTATCTTCTGCAATTAAATGCATAGCCTAGCCATTCCAAAGTACATGCTCAGTAATTAGGACAATAATACATATGTCCTATTAAATATTAGAAAACGTGCATAGAAATATGTGGGAAACAACAAGAAAAACTTGCCGCAAGTAACTTGTCGACTTCAATACACAGCTGTAGAGTAGCTAGCAGATGAAGTACGAAGACCACGGTTGAGAAAATGTCGTCGATCTTTTCAACCAGTAAACAGAGATCTAGAAAAAAAAATAAATTCCTTAATTTTCATTTGGTAGAAATTTGTATTATATTACTATTATTATTATTTGTTTAAAATCAGCCCGTAATAAAAAAATTTTCACTTATAAACAATCTAAGTCAATAAACTCTCAAGTAAATATAAATATTTTTACTGTATAATTATATAGCTATAAATAATAACATCATAGTGATAATATGACAATAAGTTGTGAACGATAGGAATAAAGGATAACGAAATGAGATTACTAAACGCCAATATTCCAAGTCAATAATAGATTATAACAGAAAGATGCTATGACTGGCACAACATTCGTGATAACTGACTGTTTTAATAGTTAAGATACTTTACTAACCGGCGTGAATCAAACGTAATTTCATCATCTCTGTGGCCTGTTTCATGCTGTCCGCTTTTAGCATTTCGTCCATAAGGAAGTCATATTGATTGAATTTGTAGATCGATAACTGTGACAGACACAAGGTAAACATTTCTCGTGTTAATTGAATGACAACAATTTAGGCCCAGGTAATCGATCTAATTAATATGTTGTTATCCATGTGCTAGATGCCCAGTTACATATCTTATTTATTATCCTAAAAAAGAAAAGCTATAAACATGGCACGTGAAAGCCTGCAGCACCACGTCCCTTTTTTATAGCTCAAGTTGGGCTTTTTACTGAACAGGTCGTAGAGTTACAAAATACGTTTTGGCTAACGTAAATAAAAGTTTGTGGGTAATAATGTCTGATGAGATCGAAACAGTACGGAAATCACTAATAACATAAAAACGCGCTACGGAGAATGCATTTTTATCCGACTAGTACCATGGCCTTGTAGCTGTAAGCAAGTAGTGATAAAAAGCGCTTTGGTGAGTCAATATGCGACCGGCTGCTTTACATTAGCCAAGACTTGAAATGATGGAATCTCCAATGAAGTAGCATCGGATGTAATCAAAAAAGAGTGAAGACTACTGAATACCTAGGGAGCATACAAAAACATGCTTTTTCAATTGATTACTGTTTTGGCGGTCTAAGTCAACATGCGATCAGTCATCTAAGCGCGTTACCCAACAATTGGTATGAATACAACAATGTTAATGAAGCTGACAAACAACACGACGCTGGACACCGTCCCTGACACCAGAACTCTCTCTATAAAGAACACGAATATGGCGATGCCATGCACGACCGGCGCTGCCGATTCGGAGAAATCCTCAGGTTTGAGAAGGAGATCCCGAGCAATAAACAGATTGTATCTGCAATGTAAGAATTAATTACTGATAAAAAGCACATTTTAGTTTTTTCTTTTTACAGAGGAATACAAAAATCGGCTTAGTATCCGCTTGTATAGTTACTTGGCCCTTTCATAGGTCTGTTGGAGAAAATCTAGATACATCCAGCGAGACCCATCATTGTTACCCATTCTGGTGGAACAGGTCCTTGAAGGAATACCGAAGAGGTACCTATTTTCAAAAAGATAACCGTCAGAGCGTGAAAAATCTGGCATTATACCAGTTAACTGTAGAGAGCTCCTAGAAGCGCTCATCATCAGATGGGGTACTTTCTAGAGAAGACCATTAATTCCACAAGTAAAACGCTTAGAAATATATATAGACTTGCACAATAGGCTCTGAATTCCCAAATTCGTTTAGCAAAAAAGGATGTAATACCTGTACCTACCGGCCACAGATCTCTATTCTAATAACGGATGATTATTACAAGGCTTACATGGTCGATAATAATATACAACACATTAAGATTATCTTACGCCCTTACCTTTTTTCAAAGATGAACGTAGCGTAATCCGAAGGTATGCGAATACTTTCAAAAACCCACATCACAAGGATCGAATACTTTGTGATCTTAGCCAGTCTGTTTCCACTCACAGCTACCAACGGGTTAGTATTTGGTAATCATTAAAGTGATATAGTATAGTATATCTATGTAGTATTTAGATAACTTATTATAGTTGTTTAGTTTCAAAAGATAGAGTGAATATAGTTCTACATAAGCAAGTTTCCTTATCAACACAGGCCGTGTTGTATGCGTCGGTGGCAGGATACATATATTTAGCTCTCAACTATACACGATTAGAGTTTAAATTCCAGAAGAAAAAAATTCATAGCATTCTGCTCTACAGACGGCTGATAACGGTGGGTTACTGATTCAAGGTCAAACGCAGCTTTTAAATCTTCCATTGTCACAGGTTTTCTAGTATAGACTTTGTCTTCGAGGCTTCCCCCAAGACAAAATACATAGGCGTCACGTCATGAGCAAACAGGGCATTCTATGGAACCTCTTTGTCCGACCCAGCTGTTTGGGAGATTTTTATTAAAGTATGGGCTTACTTTATTATGGTAGTGTGCTAGTACTTCAGTTGGAAATAAAATGTGTTATTCTGAGCAAAGTCTTCCCGAATGTGTGAAAAAACAGACTCAAAATTAACAGAAGTAAGTGTTATTGGTCAAAATGACTGTATTGCAAAAAAAAAGATCCAATTAAATTACTGTGCATAGATTTTGTAGAACATTCTGGGTACCACTTATTATAGCCGGCCCACCCTCCCCATCTCGGCGTCTACGCGGTAGCAAACGGATTGCCAAATAAAGAATGGGTATCTGTTTAATATTTGCTTTGACACGATACAATTTGTTGATCATTGAGACTGAGCACGGTCTGTAGCCATTTATAGGCTTCGTGATCGTTAGGCTCATGCTGCTTCGTTTCATTGCTGGATATAGATTAGTAAAATTTTTTTATCTTTTGATATTCTTGATTAATTCTATAGCCGAATTTCTTGGCCAGAGGTCGAAATAGTTTGCCGTTGTGTGCTTCCCATACCGACCCTTTAATGGTTCTGATATCAGCCCAAGACGAAAACTCATGACAGAAGGCAACTTGGTCGGATAAAGCTTCAACCGAGTATCTACCTACATTTAAATTTTTGGAGATTTGTGAAAAAAACACCGCTTCGTCCATCGTAGGCGCCCACGCGTTCTTGTACTAAATGCCAGCTTTTACTTTTCCTTATTGTTTGTAGTGTAAATTTAATAAAATAACATTTTCGTCACGGTTCCCTCTATAACTATTGAGAACTTTTACTGAATCGAAGCTCCGTTACCTTTCATTTTCACAGTCAAACAAAAGATTTTCCAAAAAATAAGTTGTTTTTTTATGAAGGACAATACACTTCACGGGAGCGTATATCCAAAAGGCTAATTCCTTCAGAAACATAAATTTTCCTTTTCTGATTAAGCAATTAACAAAAAAATAGTCTCAAGATGTCTTATATGCAATTTTAGCTATAAATGTGCTCCAGTAGAAACACTTTTTCAGCAGACTCAAACTTAATTTTTTTCAACAAAATGCATAGTCACTTTAACAAAAGTAAAAAATTTTCGCGAATTATTACTCGGAACAATGTTGGTAGAACTTTCGCGGGCTTTCCCAGTTATTTGTGCAACCCAATATCGTGGCATTTTTAAGGTCTAAGGGGAGTTTATATTATGCTGCCTTTGTTAACCTCTCACATTGTGCAGGTTGTTTTTTCGACAAACGCGACTCAGTCTTGTTTATAGCGGTTTCTACTTACTCAGTCTTAAACATTTATTTATCGAAGGACAGCTCTTAAGCGACGTTTGGCAGACGACAGATTATGGTTAGATAAACAGTAATAACAATAATTTGTGTATTATTCTTATTATTACTGTTTAATAATTTTTATTATTAATAAGTATGAATAATTTGTGTAGGCAATTTTATTTTCTTCTAGGTAGCCATATTCTACACTCTCGATGTCTGCTTAACGTGGACACTTTATAGCGCGTAAATACGGATTATAAGACCTAAGAGCATACTTACTATCGTGTCTCAGGCCGTCCATTGTGTCTAGAAGTTCTGAAATTGCTTCCTGATGTTGGGAGAATTTCCAGTGGAATACCAAGCAGCCAATTATGTTTATAAGGTCCATCCCTCGTTTTATTGTCTGACCTTTGCCGATGTTACACGCTAGAACAAGGCTACAGCGAGCCAGCCAAATGACAAGCATGGCCTTTACGAGGAGACAGAAGACACCTCGACCGCTCATTCCGCTAGCATAACGCACAGGGAAAAAAGTGTCAGAAAAATAGCTGAAAACCATATAAGAATGCGAATTTCCGCAGAGAGATTCGAGGATCAAATCAAATGAAGCCTTCTCAAAATCTCACGGTAATTATCAAGTCGCTTCAGGACTTAGAAGAAAAATGTAGGACGGTGATCAATTAGCGACACTTTCGCCGACTTGTAATTGCATAATGACTTCTGTGACAGCCCGCGTAGGAGTTCTAATTGTATCTGTACCCCTGATATTTCAGATCAGTCAAACGAACTCTTTCGTTATCTATCAGTTATCTATGGGCTGCACTATCCAAGACTTTGTCACAAAAACTACGGGTTTATCCTACACGGGCAAACCGATATTATAACCGGTATAGGTTTGCAGTAAGATATACAATTATATGAATGGATAAAATTAACAGGCAGATCGCAGTGGTCGGATTTCTGCAACAAGTATGTACATTTTACCGTCGAAAGAAGCAATTCCGAGGTGTTTGAGACTGGCAAGCATATTTCTGAATATCCAACGAGACCGCATTTCGCCTTTGACAAATAAAATCGTCATTGTTACAGGTATTTATATCACTGTAGCACCGATAGCTATTGTTATTGTATGGATGTATCGCTAGAACAGCTTGAAACACAGAGAAAGCAGGGAGCTTTACGCTTATAATATAGCGACGACAATATGCTGTCCACAGGCAATGAGAGTTCAAGCACACTGCATCTATCGCCAGTTGTCAAAAGGGAAAAAAGTCACACTAGGATCCTATAGCAATATTTCGTTAGCGGATAAAACGGATCGATGCCGTTCGCCGATGCGTGCAAAATTTACGAACAGACTCGATAACGACCTTGTCCCCTTCTTTGTTAGTTTATGGTCAACAAACAGGTCATATCCGGGTAGGCGCTAACCTACCGGGTCCTAATTTGACTCAAAATCCCTGGAGAATACGAAAGCACACTGTTGAGCATCGTTGACAAAAAGAACTCGATAATACCATCTCCATAGGAGTGCTCTCTAAATTGATGGTTGAATAAAAGTTCCGAATCGATTAATGCTAAGGTTTTGTTTGCCTAGTGCTCATTTTGTACAACCGTAGATTCAACTATGTTATTACATAGAATATAGATGTAGTTTTTACTAGCAGTGAATAAAACTCTACAAAATAAACCATGCTTGCTCGCATCGGGAACATTTTCTGACTGTTCGCTTGAATACCATACTTCTTCAAGCTATAAAAAAAAAAGCTAGAAATCTTTCGTATCAAATAAAAAATGTAATAATATGTATAAAATATAATAATAATAATAATAATAATAATATAAGTAAAAAAAAAATGATTCCAACGGCCGTATTCGGTGTTCGGTCCATATCGGCATAAATCTTTGCGCATGAATTTTGTCGGTATATTTAAATAGCAGAACCGAGTCAGTCTAAATAAATGTCTCAGGCTAGATATTACTCCCTCTCGCCACACAGCGCCCCCAGCACGAAACACAGCACTTTCATGCCGGGTTTTGAGCCTACGCCAGCTCTCGGTAAACAACCACGTTACCGCCATGCTAGGACGGATGGACGAACGAACTGATACCGACTTTCTAAACGTTTGATTTAAGTGGTTACATGCAGCTGACAAAGCACACATGACGTACGTCGATCTTCGCGTGCATTAGCACGTGCTTGCTCCTCACAGCAATGGAAAGTCATCGGGAAAACTTCGTACCGCTTTTGCTAATCGCTGAACCCTTGACATTTAATTGCTCGTTCGTAACCTTTAAATCCTCACCGAGTATCGCCTTTAATCTTGAAAAAACAAATACAACTTTGGATTAATCAGGCCATACTAGCAAAACTGAATACCGCCTACCCGTTTTACAAAAGTGTATGTTGGACTACTTAATGCGCTGCACAGAGTTCAATCTCACCTAATACTCAGTCATCTGTCAAAGATTGCATACCTTTCTATGGATCCTAGTGTGAATGAATTCAAGCTAAATGCCTTTCTGTAGAGGTGGTTGCGTTCCGTAAAGGTGTACTGTACTTCGTTTTACCTCACGAAGCACGTGTATATCTTCTTCAATTCTTCACAGCAACCGTGAGTACGGCTCATTTAAGCGGTCAATGTGCCGTATATAATCACCCTTCTTTGAATTTTTTTTTCGAAGAAGGCCAGCAGTCTTAAACCGGAAGAAGTTTGCTATGCTTGCAGGAAATTAACTTCAAACGTGTTGCCACGGTCAGTAGTATTGGCATTTAGTTTAGTAGTGAAATGAAAGATTCTTTTTTTTTCGTATTGGTCTACTATTTATAGCTTATATAAAGTTCTTTTTTTCATACTAACCCATTTCCGTTTTATAATAATATTGCGATCGTACGCTTGTGATTTAAAATGTTATGTAGTAAATGCAAAACGGGGTCGTCGTGAGCAGTGTGATGCAATAGTTTCTAGGAAATTTTGTTTTTATCACGCGACGTTGAACTTTTGAGGCGCATTTGTTACCTAACCTTTCGAAGCCACTAGCTTAACTTAACAATCACCGACACAAATGATGTCGATACATTTAGGGGGGACACGTGCTTCAGGGGAGGCATAGGAGGTCAGCATTAAAATAGACTTGAGAGGTGAAACTCATAAGGTTGAGAGTACTCTATATATCCTTGCTGCTCTGTCAATTAATGCCAATTACCATCATAGCGCAGCGTTGCTGGGCAATGCTAACGTTCGTGTGCTATTTCACTCTAGCAAAAAAGCAGACCGTGTACGAGGTCATGGCCGGTATAAAAAGAAAAACACAGTCGCCTCAGGCTTCAGCCGCAAAGACGCAGAAATTAGATAAGAAGAAGATTAACCCGCAGGCCGTGCCAGACAAGAAGTAAGTCGTCATATCTCAACAATTCAGATATATATATATATATATATATATATATATATAGAAGAGTATACGCCCAGTTGATGATTCAGTTTTACGGATTTAGATAGTTGTATTACAAGACATATGTTAAAGCACATATTTCGAGTTTACATTTTTCTTTCATATTCACTCTACCAAAAAAAACGAGAAGCTACAATGCCAGCGAAATTTGTTTGCTGTGTATTTTCTAGAATGGATCCTTTCATCGAAGAGTTTTGTAAAAAATTCAAACAGCCTGAAGATTCCATCAGATGGCTTTTGTCAAATACCGAAATAAGTCTCGACGAGTTCGTTAAAACCAAATGGCAAAAGGCCCCCCTAGCCATACCCACTAAAGAAAAGGATGCAGTAAAGCTAAAGGCATTGTTCGGCTACGATGTCCTAATGCAGGTAAGCAGACTACTACAGAACCCGTCAACGCTCCATATCTATGACTTTTATCCACTTGTGGCTTAAGAGCGTTGAGCTTTGGACGCGCGTAGTAGTTTCATTTCAGTGTACGGAATTGGCGCACATATCATTGATGGCATACAATATGTGCTATGCACAATTTCCGTGACCTTCTCAAGTTTATTTGGTCAACTTGCGGCTTGTTCATTTTGTGAACCCAGCCATTTAAATAGAACAGATTACTTGTTATTGAGACGTTTTCTAACGACGTGTCTCTATTCCTTTCTTTCATATGTCTGCCATCTCTAATATAGGCAATCGCAACACGGGCGAACGTAAAAGCTCGGCTGCGTAAGCTTTTCTATCAACTGGATTTCTCTATCGCAAAGACCGTCGACGACACGTTTACGGAGTTCGAAGAGAACCCTGCAGATGATCAACCAGAATACATGACTGTTGAACAATTAAAGCCACTTATGGACGAAGGCTATACGATTCAGTTGTACCAAATAGCTCGTTTTCAACCTGGATTACACGCTCTGGTCGAACCCTTAGAAACGTTCCTGGGGCGTCTCGTGAATATCAATGGCTATGTTACACCCGCTGGCTGTCAGATGCGGCCCCTCCGTTATGACAATGAGGATTATTTCGTTATTCAGACAGAGGGATCTGAGATATGGAAGTTATACAAAGCTCAAGTGGAGCTTCCTATTATGTTCTCCGTTGACCCACTGAATCGGAATGAACTGGGTGAACCGACCATGATCGTAACCCTCAAACCCGGAGACGTTCTTTACGTGCCGGGAGGAACACCTTTCGAATCGAAGGCTGGCCCAGATGCCCGAAGTTCGTACGTGATCCTGTCCTCAAACTGTGGCAACTCCGTTGGAGCGTTCGTGAAATATTCAATAGATATCTTACTTGAACGGCTGGAGGTGGAAAGCGTAGAGCTTCGTCGAGGACTACCGGTAGGTTATCACAATTTGTCAAGTGCTGCCAAAAAGGAAGCTTACGCAAATGCCCTCCTAAAAATGGGCGAAGCTATCCGAGCGAAAGAAGAACTCACCGAAGAGGAAAAACAGCCTTCATTGGACTTCATGGTTGGCCAGTTTATGGCGCAGAGATTGCCGCCATTCGGGGTGAAGCGAATCCACGGTGACGTCGAATACACGGAAAAGACCAAAGTCCAACTTCGCAATAAAAACCATTTTGCATATTACAATCGAGTGAAGCAAGACTACGCCGACGCTGACGAAGGCGACAAGGACAATGACCTACATTCAGGTGAAGACGACGGCGAGCTTGCTAATGAATCAAACGACGAGGCGAACTCACACAACGTTGATGCAAAAAACAACGGTGAACAAGCAGATAATCAGACGCTCATAGAAATGCCTGCGCACGATCGAAACGATAGTGATGAAGTCCAACAAAAGGACGAACAAAAAAACCCTTCAAAGGATCAGAAACAAAATGAGAAAATCAGCCAAGGCCCCCATTCTACGCAAATTGTAGCGAAAAACAAACTTGGTCGAGCTAACAGAAAGGCCCAAGAAGCCGATTCGAGCTCAGAACAGCTAGCTGATAAGATGAAGACAGAGAATCACCGCGTATCTGTTTTCTCCGTTGAAAGTAGAAAGTCCGAAAACTCCGAAGAGACTCGAAGTGAAGTCGTTGTCATGTCCTCAATGTATAACGACATTCACGAACGTCAGGACTCGTTTGATGGCGAGTTTGAAGATAAAATGATAACCTTGGATATCAAATATAGGCCTATACTCGATCGACTTATGGCAGCCACAGAGCCACTAACAATAGCTGAGCTCAGCAAAGGATTTGAAAGCACTGTCGATACAAGAAATCTCATAAGTGTTTTTGAGAACTTGGGCGCTATTCAGATCTTATGAACAATCTAAGCAAACAGTTTAGTCTCAAGAAAGCCTCGAACGGCTCAAAAAGGGTTCTCAAGTAATGAAATGATTATATAAATATAGTTCCTTAAGGATTCGGTTTTTATATGAGTGGTAGCAAACTCCTGTTAATCTTAGAAGGTATGATACTGCAAAATCTCAGAGAGATCAAATTGTTATTATTTAGGTAGGCATATATATATATATATATATATTCACTTTTTAATCAAACAAGGCCTCTAAACCACGGAGCCCAAGACAATGTTCAGGCACCACGAAAGTATCTTGTACATAAAGTTGATTTTATTCGGTGAGATAAATAAGGAAAAGGCATTTGTACTTAGAGTTTCAGCCCTGTGCTAAAAACGCCCTTGACTAATTCGTCTCATCCATTTTGTTACATGTGTGATAACCTGAGACATTATAACCGATATCTGAGACGAAAACTATAAAATGGTAGTAGTCGATGATACTTAAGATCAATGCCCTTGCAACAAGCGGTAATCATGCACACATCCTTCGATTTGCTGCTCGGCTAACTTCCGGCAAGAACAATTAACTTCTTGGCCTGTACGATCTAAATTCCGAAAGAAAAACTACTTTGAGGCAATGATTTAGGAATATCATCATGCAGTCCATACTGTTATTAACATTGGAAACAGTAACAAACTGTGTTTGGAATAAACTATTGCCGTAAATGTCATGAAAATGCACATTAACAGAATGATTTAAATTAGATATAATTAATCTTTGCACTTCATCAGTAGCTGTGTAATTCATTGATATTTTCCTGATAAAATAGATTAAAGTTACATGAACACTGTTACCGACCTGCGTGTTCCTGCTATGAAAGCGATGTCCGGAAACTTGCCGAAGATCTGGATAAAGCAATAGCAAAACTTTGAGCAGTTTTACTTTCTTGGTCATGTATTTTTTTGTTCATATAATTGTACAACATATAATACAAAGACAACTATAGATAGGTAAGTTTTTTAAATAAAGGTGATCATAATCTGTAAGTTCTACTGCTGTCTGTTGGGCGTAACCGGCGTGATCACGGCTATAGAAGCTCCCACACATAAAGTTCACGTTCTGGGGATATTTATATTTATTAGTTATATTTCCTATTCGTAATGATTTTAAATCTATTATATTTTCAGGCCCTGACAAATAATGTTTTTATATTGAATATAATCATGAAGTCATAAAACAAGAAAACGAACAATCTCTAACCATGGTAACTATCTTTATTTCATCACAACTCACATAAACAAATCTAAATCTATAAGTTTGTTTTTCTTATTCTGCTTATTACCATTATTTTGAACTACTTGTAAGGACATTCAAATTGACCAAGAATTGGCTGAGAACCTGATCACTAAGTTTAATATTTATAAGGATATCTTACAGTTGTCTTAAGTGGCAATTTAGGTTTTCGTGATTTGCTTTATTTTTTATCTGGATTAATTAGATAGTAAAAACAAATCATCGTCCAAACAAATGAACGCCTAAGACAGATAAGTAACTAAGCAGGTGTGCAACACGTATCCGTTGAAAAACAAGAAAAGAATGAAGTGTATATAATAATCTAACACGTCTTTAATCGTCGCATAGGTGAAAACGCATAATATTGAAAAAGGTATCTTAGCAACAGACATAACCAATGAAAAAAACTATTAAAGCCTTTTCCTGAAGTTCCTATTTGCAGGAACTATTTCTACTACTGTAACACCTTTCATGTACAAAGATCGTATTACATCATACAACAATAAGTAAGTTCGCAATTTTTTTCTATAGATATTTTATCCACTTCTTTTCCCTGTGTAGCATTCAATTATCTAAGGTGATTCCGCTTAGGAGTGTGATGTTCGATTACTTCATAAGATATGCATCTTCGATTTCGACGAGTCACTGCTCTTATTTTTTTCGTCGTTTCATGATTACATATCGAGTGCTAGGTGGATGTATCAATAGAGAACGTAGGATTTGCTTCAGGTAAATTTTCGCGGGTCTTCCCATTCCTGTTTCGTCTGCTACGCCATCTGCTCTTTTTATAAATACGCGCAGCCTGTCCGTTTTCTCGAATTGTCTATTTGCAAAGTACGACGATTTGACTGACTGGCTAAGTAAACGCGACCAGGTAGTCTTGTGTGTTAGACACCCAAAGCAGTCGTAGCATTGTATGCGTGCGTGTTTTTGTATATAATTCGTGCGTGAAGTTCAACAGGTAAGTTCATAATGTTTGCAGGAAAGTAAGAAGATTATGATTATTAAGCAGACTTTACTGGCCCGATTCAATGGTGCCTCTATGAAGTTAGGGTGCCATGTACACGTTGGAATCCCAATGCTCAAAATCTCTATTTGTAGTTGTATCTATTCTAGCCGTGTGGTACACTCTCCTGGGCTGTTGTCATGATGTGTTACGTAAATCGGTATAACATTCATTATCGACTCAGCTGAATGCTTATTTGCTGCTACTTGGTTGCGGAAAGACTTATATTTCTGATAAACAAGTTGTGTGTGTAGCAGGGCGTCAAAAACTATAGCTTTTGATTCCATGAACGCAAAATACAACATTTTCTCTGTTTATATACCAGACATACATACAAGAAGCAGTTGGGTTGGGACTACATCCGCAGTTTTCATTCTAGCGAAGCCTTCTCAGTGGAACGTTGTAACGCATATTTAGAATTATAGCACTGAAAGCTGGGTAACACACAAATTATAATATTGAATATCATAATCTTTCAAGTCGTAGGATAGGATTGGATCATGCTACATAGCTTTACTTTCGCATTTGCCGGTCAACGTGTTTTTCTCGAATCTTTTTATACAGTACTAAGTGAACTAATTCGTAGTGTATCTCTACCAGATTGATTTTAGAGGAAAAAAATTATCGTTCTGTGCTTTGTGGTAGGAGGCCTTACAGGAATTTGTAGTTTAGCACTGACGTATTGTTTTTCATGTAGTTACAGAATGGACCCGCAGGACATTATCAAGTTAGAGGCCCTTGTCGAGCTCGTGAAATCGAAGCCAGAAACACTGTATACGCCAGAGCTCGCGTTTTTTAAGGTATTGAGAAATATTTCTACGTTCGCTTTCGTTATTTCGTTTAGTAACTGTAACTTCAACTGGTACATTAATATCGTTTTGTTGTAAGTATATAACCCACCAATAACATACGTATGTATCCTGTGATTTGTGCTTAAGCTTCGGTGGATCAGTGATACATCACAATTTTAGCAATGGATGTGTAATAAAACGACAGAAGAACAATAGTGGCGTGTCAAGTTTAGATAAAATAGAAAAAACTATACGAGCATAGATAATATATTAGTAATAAAAAATAATATCCGTAAGCGGAACCTTAGACAATTAAGTGCTGCAGAGAAAGAAATAGAAAAAAATATAGAGAATTGTGGGAAACTGACTTCTTTATTTATACATTGTTGGCCTAACGTTGGGTGTTATAGAGTTACTTGGAGTCTCTGGAAGCAAAGCTGCCAGCCCGACCTAACGAAGCACAGTCGACTGCCAGTGCTCCGGAACCTGCGGCGGCGAAAACTGAAGAGTCAATGAAGGGTGAAGATGAATCAGAAGAAAGTGAAGTTGGTAAGCTCTTCGTTTTGAGAAATAAATTGCTGTTTTTCGGTATTAATAATTGCAACTAAAAGCTTGCTCTTTTTTAATAATACCTTTGATTGTAACATACAGAGCTGGATGAGTCCGGAGTTGTTCCAGAGGATGACGATCTCGAGCTCCCGATGGGAGAACCAGATGTAGACTCTTCAGAAGCAGATGAGGAAAAAATCTCTGAGGTATCTACAACAGACCTAACAAAACCTTCAAAATAAAAATATTACCGTTAGAACTACTTGGGTAATTTGAACTCCATAACATTTATGAATAAGTAACAGCTTCACTGTTTAATTGCTTGTTTTTTTAGCTCCGAGGCCAAGCGGCTGAAGCAACCGGCGAGGGCAATTTAGACGCCGCGCTGAGTTTATATACGGAGGCTATAAAACTCAGCCCGAAAAGCGCTGCGCTATTCGCAAAGCGAGCTCAGTGGGTATTCATTAAATACATGTTTTAGTGCTTACATTAATAATTTTGCTTACAAGGACTATTGGTTGCGGTTCCACTACAGCATTCGATGTTTTCAGGATTTTACTTAAAATGAAGAAGCCTAAAAACGCAATCAAAGACGCTTCCAAAGCGATTGACCTCAATCCTGATCAACCTTTGGCATACAGAATCCGAGGGCGGGCTCACGGTTTATTAGGTGAGTTAGTTTTTTTTTTTGTTCAACCGGATTCCGGATTACCTCAGATTGCCTAAGGACCTGTGGAATGTGCATCGCGTGATGTGGGTTTACAAGTCACTTAACTAAATTATCCTGTCTTAGGTCATTGGGAACAGGCTGCGAGCGACCTCAACACGTCGTTGAATATTGACTATTCTGAAGAGGCTAACGAATGGCTGAAGGAGGTGGCTGGCAACGTAAGCTTACTCAACAATCTTTTTTGATTCGATAGTTTTAGTCGAAGTCCAAATTTGGTAAAAGACAATACTTAACCAGATCTTTATCATATCAAAATGCATACATTTATTCGTGTTTTGTTTTCTTCACGCAGGTATGCTGGAAGTTTTCATTTACAAAAATATATCCAAACTGTTAAAGCTACTTAACAATTGTTGATAGGCGAAGAAGCTCCACGACCATAAGCGGAAGCTCGAGCGCAAACGTGTGGATAAGGAAGTCCGAGAACGACAAGAACGAGTTCGGCGAGCTCAGGAAGAACGCAAAAAGGCCGAAGGAACGTTCTCCGGTTCCCCTGGCGGTTTTCCAGGAATGCCTGGTGGTTTTTACGGCGATTTGCAGAAGCAACTAGCGGAGCTCTTCAAGGACCCCGAGGTTATGAAGGCATTCCAAGATCCAGAAGTAGCACAGGCCTTCCAGGATATCACGACTAACCCCGCAAACATGATGAAGTATCAGGGCAATCCGAAAGTGATGGCGCTTGTCACGAAATTGATGGGAAAGATGGGCATCGGTGGCGGAGCCGGCGCTGCCATGGGCGGTGATAACAGAGGTGGAATGGGAAATATGTTTGGTTAAATGTCATGGACATACTTTGTATTAGTGTGTCTGTCTGTGAGTGGGCAGAACAGACTGGGTATGCAACGACCCTTGTCACTGAAAGTTTCACCTATAATAAAATGGAATGCCAATTGTGTATTATCACTCACAGTATCAGAGGCGCAAACAGCAATGCGCGTATATGATAACACAGAAAGAAGACTTTGCTAGAAAAATGCTAGACGACTCTTCTCAAATGAAATAAAATATGTCAGTCTTTTTTGATTCATGAAGTCTTCTTTGGGTGTTTCTTGCTTTTACAGGCCTACGTTAAGAATTTCCCTAAACGAAAGAGTTATGTGATAGGTAAATATATATTGCTCATATACAAACATTTTATAGAACATTATAATACTGTATTTCACTTCTGAACCTACTGAGGGATACGGGAATTTTAATTTGTTACTAGTATTAGTTTTACTTTGTGATGCATGGGAAGCATAATAACTATATATCTTAAGCACATACAGCCCCAGTATGATCGGATGAATGGAGCTCGGTCTGATATATCTATATGTGGCACAAGTGTGTAAATTGGATAAGCTCTTTTTTAGGCCACCATGGCTATGAACCGATGCGCCTGCGCTGTCTTCGAAGACATTGGTGAAACTGTGGGAATGATAATGATATATAGTGCTCTTTGGCGTGTACCTATAAGCACAATGGTAGGTTAATTGAAGACACTACTACAATGAAAGGACAGTTGACATCGTTTATTGGTAAATGGTCCCTTGTCAGATTTTTATCGGTTACGTAGGGTTGAATGAACTTTGGGTTGGGACAGTAAGAAGCCCACATTGTTACAGCTTAATTGATCATGGCATAATGCTATTGGCGTTTGAAAACTAGGTGTTTAATTAGCGGCGGTGTATCTTCATTACATGCGCCTAGGCTTGGTTCACATCGAATTCGCTACAGTGAGTTATACTTATATCGTGCTTATGTAGGCCTGCGTAACCAGGACGCTTCATAGGTCTGTTCGAAAACCCCGCACTAGTCCAACGACTTCCATTCCGGCTATAATCTCTAATTAAGGGCAAGTTTATCGAAAACTTTTTATTAGAAACTTTATTAAAAAAAAAAACCGAAAATACGATTCAGAGGTATTAAAACTGATGCAACAGTATTCGGAGATGTCTAGTCTGCGTCACGTGCAAATTTGTGTGTCATGTGACTTAAATATGTTACAAATTACCTTAAATCGCCAAAGCAAATCCGTTGTTTATATGCCGATACTGTATTACTATGGGAGAAGTGCTGTGGTATTATCATTTTTTATTTTATTCCGGATTTTCTTCTCTCCAAGGATCAAAATGAATGATGATGAAATGGTCGACTATGAAGTAACTATTTGGTAATCACAAATACACGTCCTTTTTTGACTATTGAAAATATGTTTTTCAACAACTAGAAATAAGGTTTTTTTCTTTCCGAATATTTCTTTTAGACCATCTTTTTAGCCGGTAAACTTCAAGACATTTTAAAGACAAATTGACCTCTTATCTCTGGCAACACACGACCTTCATTAAATGCTAGGTTATTAATCATATAATATTTCGGTATGCGTAAATTCTTCATACGCCTTTCACGCTATCGTTTCACGATAAGTACTTGCTTTGGTTACCAAAAGTATAACAATTAGCAAAGTTTGGTAATAACGAAGTAACAGTGAAGACCGCACAGTCATATGCACCCATATGTGGCACAAAATCACCCTTGAGGACATTCACATTAGTTGAAAATTGGTCATAACAATGAAACTGGCTTTCGAATTTTGGTGAGATCTGTTTTAATCGCCACATAAGCTAAGTTATGCTATGCATGTTTACGCACCACTTAAACGTATCTTACAGCGCTCAGACTACAGAGAAGGGGTAGGTGCTTGTGCCAGAATATTCTTGAAAATATAATGGAGATCTGCTGTGTGCAAGCACAAATGTTGGCTCCTCTAGGGCTTCACTATTTCTCGTGTATTAAATTCAGGCATGGTTCAGCCGACCCTAGAAAACGACGTGTGGTACAATCTAACTGGAAATGCTCCTAACACAACCTGACGCCGGCTTATTGCTTGTAAGTTCGAAATACATAGCAACTGTATATATAACGAGGTATATATCCGTTGCTCTTGTAATTACTGTTTTACAGAGATGTAAGTGTACATGTAACAGCATTCTGTTGCGCTATATACATTAGACGTACACACCAAGTCCAGTTGAGACCTAAACAATACTATGAACTGCTTTTAAAAAAAATATAAATTAACTTTACTAGAAAGAACACAGTATGGATTGTTCAAGTTCAATAATGTGTTTAAACCAATTGAAAATCAGAAAATAGCATAGTGCTACATTGCCTTCAATATGTCAAATAAACGTGTTATATTCGTTTTTGTTTTGAACCCTATGTTTGGAAAGGTATCCCTGTTCTGCAGTGAGAGATTTAAGCTCGTTTTTGTCTACAGTAGTGGGGGTTGCCTTTTATCTATGCGTGTGAGTGACTTTTTATTTTCGATACTGTAACGAAAAACCTAATAATAATTATTATAGTAATAGTATAAAAAGTATTTCTGATTTCTAACGACGAGTAAAGCTCACAACTTTGAAGAGCAAAATCTTCCAATATCTATGTAAGATGTAGCAATTGCACACATTTAGTTCACCAGTTGCTTACAGCTTAATATTTTAACATGGTTTTTCAATATCCATCAGTCGCCATCAGTACATAATTAAAGACATCATTGAGATAAATAACAGTATAAAGCAATAGAAGTCATATATATGTATATTGCCGAAGCCTCAAGTGAACAGGATGTCGAAAAGCTGGATTGACTATTAATTCTGATTTTAAAATAGAAAAATAAGAAAGGTATGGTTCGTTTATTGAGAATTCGTCGGCTTTGCGGACCGTTGTTTGTATAGTAACCCGCGCATTTCCCAATGGACTTGTGATGCCCAGCAATGTAGGCTACAGTGAAAATCTGTGAGTCTGGACCACTCAGTTTTGTGCGTGTCTCTTGTACATCATAGCGGTTAAGATCGAAAAATTCACTGTTTAGCCTTGTAGTTGTGGTGTTTAATACTTCAAAAGATGCCAAGAGACGTAAGAGTGGTATTGAAACTCAGTACCTGCTTCTATGAAGCGTCAAAAATTGATACTTAGTACTTCAACATTAAACAGCGGTTTTACTTTGGAGTATAGTAGTCCTATTTTGAGTGGCAGTTCGACTTTGGACAGCGGTCCTGTTTCGAACAAGTTTTTTTCGACTCATAAGTGCTACCCTCTAGCTGGATAAGTACTTGGGACTCTGTAATATTGTTACCTATTATCAGCGTTTCCAGCAACTTCCAATACGAGTTGCACAATCTCACAACTTTCTCGTTAGAAAGAGAAGCAGATCCTAAATTAATTCAGTTACTATTTAACTCAACGTGCTTGATATTTGTAAGAATCACTTTACACGAATAGAAATGGTCGACAGCGTCTCTATTGCTAAACATACCAACAACAAAATTGCACCTGGCTTTCTGTGATTCAGCTGGAATCGAACAATCTTTTATATACTAACTCGGGGCCTATGTAGGTGGGGAATATACTGAAATTTAGCTAAACCATATTATTAAAACTCGCTGAGAAAAAAAATAGCCATTTAACAATTTCAGATTTCTACTAGATAATATATATAGGCCCGCCAACGTCATATATATATAAACAAAAGAGTTATATCTATACATCTTTTCACCTTGTACACACACGGTAATTAATGCTTCTCGCCTGTCTTTATCATGTATTGGTCAGATTTGATCACCACTTAATCTTTGCAGATCAGGCCGTGTTTTCTTTACATATTCCTGTTACATTATTTTGTTTCGGCTTATATGTTTACCGATGTAAAAAAAATCGACTGTCGTATAACAACACGCACGCGTTGAATCAAAACATAAAGTTATAGTTTGAAGCTAAGAGAAGTGGACTTTGTCCCTTTGCTCTCACCTCCTTCAACGCTTGTCGTCTTTTTCGTCTTATCAGTTGGTCTATTTGACCTCTTCAAATCACTTCTTCACTACCCCCTTTTTCATCACGCGTTTCGTTAACTGCCATAGAAGATCGTTCAATACACTGACAATAAACATCTTATTAGGCACTACACGTTATACGGGCTTTAGTTAGTCGGAACAGCTTGAACGTCGAGCATCCAAAGCAGATGGTCAGAGCATTAGTGGTCAATATGTAGTCTTCAGATACTCAGATAACAATGTCGACGCTCAAGTCTGATTAGATAAACAAAGCTAAACTGAAACGAGAACTGATTCCTGAAAGAATGCACTATAACGTAATCTTTGCCTCTTTGTTATAATGCAAAAAAACAATATATTTGGCGAAAAGGGGGATTAGTGAAGGAAAAGTATCGAAGTGAATCGGGTAAGTAAATTAAACATAGATAACGAAAACATTCTATTAGGTTAACATTCTCGCATGACAACAGAAGAGAACTGATAGGAAGATTTTGATGAAATATCTAAATAGCCAGCAATTTATGTGTCAATATTCCACTGCTGCACTCAGACGAAGATGAGCCTGAAATAATAAACGTGTGATACGCAAACAAGTCGCCATCTGCCATTGCCATAAGCGTTAATAACAAAGGAGATCGATGACACCTAACAGGGCTCGTCGGAAGTATTCGATATGATAAAGTTGGCAGTAGTAAGGGCGAAGGTTGTCATTTTCAGTTTCGAAATAGGGTGTTGACTTTGACTCACTTCTTGTATCTCCTTCAGGAACCAGCTAATCTTGCTTCTATTCTAGTTCAAGTTAGTGTTTAGCTTAAATAAGTGTATCAAATAGAATACAAAGAGTTAAAAAGTTCGGCTTCATGGAGCTTCTATAGCAAAACGGCTTGTCTGCAATTCTGTGAAAAACAGATTACATTCATCTAAAGCCATTATTCGAGGTGAAGTATAATAACATAAATCAACAGTGCACAGTACGGTTGATTTAATCTGTTGAAGACTCTAGAGAAACCAACCAATTGATTACACCCATATTTCGGTAAACCTACCTAGTACAGCCGTTTCCACATAATTGTCAAATTAAAACTCATAACAAATGATTGATATCGCCACATACAGTGTAAATTTCTGTTCAGCCGAATACATACATCATTTGAATACTCGCCGTATGTACTAATGTACCAGAAGGAGCCTATTATTCTCTTTTTCAAAAGATCTTGATTTGATAGTGCTTGATTCGGTCAGTCTTTGCGGAAATTACAAAATATATATATACGTGACACTTCAGTGCGTTATATCTAAAGAGGTGGTCTCTTGAAGATATTCACATAGTAGGAGAGTCTAAAAGCGTAAAAAAATAATAACCTGTGTTTGAGCACTCGACTTTTAGGGGCAACTTTTAAGAGCATGACCCGATGTATGGACTTTAAAAAAGCCGAGGCGGTCCGTAAGTGAATTGCACATTGAAAGTATCTAGTATGATAGACTTGCTACTTAACGTTAGGTGTGCGGTAAGTCGATAACGCCGAAATGAGCTGAGGAACGGTTTCGGTGGCTTCATAATTAATGGGGCAAATTTTCAACGAGGACTTGCGTTGTCCGTCTAAGAAAAATGCAAAGAAAAAACATGCGTGAGCCCTGTACATTAATTCAACTATTCGATGCTCAGTAGGACTAACGAAACAACAGCTGCCTTTCTTTTGCCCACCCAAGCAGGGCTTGGGTGTAAGGAAAAACTATGTAGTCCTTATTCACGTCTGCTGATTCGCTGGTGAAAATCATGAGTTTTGAGGAAGTTACGATTCTTCTAACTTATTTGGTGCCGTGTACTCTTATTGGCCATCCATATTTAGATTGAACTAAAACAATGTTATAATATCCATAGGGAAACAAAACCGATGCTATTATGGTCTTTTGATTTATATATATATATATACATTTTTTTTTATTTGAGTTATATCAGTCGTTTGCTTAAAATGAGATTTTGTGCGTGTGCGAGGTGTTTGAAAGGACCTCATTCGGAACCAATAGTCAAACATTATGAGGCCTTGTAGACTTATTTTGGTAGGTATAGTTTCCCCAACAGAACTTAAACCTGCAATCTTGCGATTTTAAGCCAAATGCCTTGCCAAGATAATAAGGATGCATACTTAAATTGGAGACAAAAAAAAAAGTATGTCAAAAAAAAGTGAAAAAACTTAATATTACATTGCAGCGCAGAACGACCTGGCATATATATATATATGTATGTATGTATGTATGTATGTATGTATGGTGTTATACTTGAACACGTAAGGGTGCTCCTGAAGTCTTATAGCTCTCTTTATTGGACTAATTCTTTTCTTCTTAACTTTGCATTTTTAAAGCAAGAATATTAAGTAATTGCTCGCTGGTCCTATAATAATGCGAAATTTATAAACTACTTTATGAACACGTGAAAAACAAATATCATAGCATAAGTTTGTTTACCGAATAGTTCAAACAACAACTTTGTTGGCTTCTTGGATTAAACTGATTTGAAGTGGATCACTAAATTTTTTTTTTTACTATTTTTATTATTCCGAAAACTGTAATGTTAATTTGACCAGACGTTAGTTTTTTTTCTACACTTTTTTTTTACAGGAATCTCTTATATGTATCTATGAGAAGCTTATAGAAAATGAGGTGAGCTACATTTTATTTGGATTTTTGTCACAATGTGTTTTCCACTGAAAACATGGTAACTGAACCTGAACATGGAGGTCTATGTAGGGAAAATATTCTTGATATGAATCGAAAGCTTTCGCTGAACTCAATAAAATACAATACATGCCTTTATAACGGAGTCTGTTTCAACTTTAAAGTGCCCTTCGAAGTTGTGATAACTTGATATAGTGCTCTATGTAAAAGAAATTGTTCTTGATACCAATCGAAAACTGTCGACAGGCTAACCAAAATTCTGTATACAAAGTGGATATTTTGGGGTTAAAATAATTTTAAAACATTCGTTGGGAGGTTCGTTTTGCTCACGTGACAGTGAAATGAAAAAAAACATTTCGAGCTGTTTTTAAATGCTTCTTGAATTTGAAAAGCTGGAATATTGGCAAGTTGTAGCGTCTGACACGACGAATAGTTTAGTTCAACCTTTTTTTTTCGAAAATATTCCCTTGAGCGTATTCAGAGAACTGCTAAAATGTCGAGGGCATTTTCTCCAATTATTTACATTAATCGATACATTTTGACAAGCTTGGTAACAATGCATTCTATTTTCCTCTAGCTAAAATTGATAACGACAACGTAAAAAGCGCCAAAAGCTTTTTCGCATAGGTTACAGTGGGGTAAGAATGTTTTACATGGAAGTCTGTGCAGGCATTGATGTTCGTCGATGAGCTAAATGTGAAATAAAATACACAGCAGCTTTCGTATCGAAAATAGCATTCCAAAAACAGAATCAATAGGACAATCAGAATGTATCAAATATTTGTGTCTTCAGTCAACATAATATCCGTGATTATTTATTAACAAATTAAAATGAAAAAATCCTTAAGCCTTGCTAACGTCCCAGGTACAGAATTGGCAGGTGAGACGACCCTGCAAACGGCAACCTCTATTGAAACCAGCCGAATACCAATTCGATTCATGTACGTCCCTCAGAAATTGCCAACGTCCGATCGACAGTTCCAGAGTTAACTGGACTTCCTGGCGAACATATTAGAATTGGCTCATAAAATAATTACAAAAGGGTAACGGGTTAGCTGCCGCAGGACAATTGCAATGGGATGACTATTGCCGCATATTTATTTCTGTCTATGTTAGATTGTATGCAACACTGACAAAATAGCGACAAAAGAGGCGCAGGGGAATCCCGCAAGTCCATCTAGAATATCTAAATATAATAATGAGAGACACTCTTCAACAAAACGTTAGCTCTATTTGCTCAAACTTTGCCTAGTGTATTAAAGGTGAACTTTAAGACCTCCACGTTTTATGTAGGCCATGTGTTTCAGTACGCAGAACGCCAAAAATCATATGATCAGATCGGACGTGACGCAATTAAAACACATTATCAGCCCACTATTTGGATTGTAAAGTGCCATTGATTTGTAGGTGCCTTGTATCGATGTTAAGTGATACAAGGCTACATCAGACAAACATTCATACATTAGTCACATATATCTTCCTAAATAATAATGATACATATTTATTTAATACTACGCGTTCTTGTAGAACCTGTTGTCTGTAGCTATAAAGGTCTATGTGCATTATCCATGTGTGAAACAGGTTAATTCTTCGTTTGTTGGACAATTCACGATCTGCGAGAATTCGACTTTTCAGGTCTTCCTTATTGTAGGGAAGTCACCATTATCTTGTCTTTAATGGGATCACATCGTATATTGCTTTATATTAGCCGTTCGCTGGGACGGACAGCTGAATTTTGTGTCTTGACTGTTTCGTTAGTGCTATTTCTGGCTTCATCAGTCCAGCTACTTTTGCGTCATGCTGTCGGATGCCCACAGTGATACGTCCATCTCGATGGAAGTTGATATTTTGGCCAGACTGTATGCAGTCACGATGATCATAAAGGTAAAAAAGGTATCTGGCATCCTCTCGTATGGAATTAACTTAATTGCTTGCAAATTTAGAAGGCCTGCAGTTTAATACCGAGTGGTTTAATCTGCGCGAGCATCTAGGGGACACCGGCCGGCTGCCTTCTTTCTTTCGGTCTATAGCTCCCAAAACAACGTAACCTGAGGCTGACGTAGATTACTTGCGTTAAAGAGCTGCTCGTGTGCGAAGTTGACAAAATAAAGGGGTGTATTACTGCAATATCTATATCGGGCGTATCGGGGTTTATTGTTACGTAACAATCACAGCGATAAGGTAATAACTTAAACTATGATTAATTTCCGGCGTATGAGTTACCTAATTGAATTTCATGTATGTATTTTGAATAATGCGATGTTTTCGCAAAATAATTGCTAGGTGCGGTACTACAGTTAACTGTATGAGGAAAGTTAAAGGGCTTATTATAACTAGAAAGACGCATATTTTTGTAGAAGCATTGATTTAGTGTACTCTTCTAACTGATTAGAAAACGGGCCTCTGAAAAAATATTATCTTAAGTTACAATTAACAAATAACACGAAAGCCCCATCGTGAAACACTCGTTACAGCAAAATGCACAAAATGGCGACAGTATGGGAAAAAGAGCCGCTAGAAATCTAGCTTCTCTGTTGCAATGGCCGTTGCGATTTATGATTTCTGGTCTTAAAATATAATAGATATGAGCAGAAAAATTCAACAGTGTAGTACTATGTATGAACATGTAATTCGTTGGTGATTAACCATTTTACGCGTAAATGGAATTAAGCGGAGATTCAATCCAACGCCAAAAAACAACGTTTTGGGTTCTACGTGCTGTACTGCTGTCAAAAATTTCCTTCGACTGATGAAAGCTCTATTTGATAGCCGATTAAAAGCATCTTTCTGACTATTTTAAGAAATAATCATTTACCATAATTAAATGGCTCGAATGCCGATAGCTGAACTGATATTTATTCGTTCCATTATTCAACAAAAGCGATTTCCACCCAAAATACTTGCTCCCAACAAACTGCTGTAAATCCGTATGAGGTCAATTTACAATATGGGCAAAAACGGGCTCACAGTGGGCAAACAACGGCTACAGTGGTTTAGGATTAACACATACGAGAGACCGCTATCATATCAAGATATGTATATAAATAACGCTGTAACACCGGACATGAAACTCGAAACACGTTTGTATTCGGTTGGATAACAAACGTATTCATAATTTACTAAGATTTTTTTTTAATTGAAGACCTACTTTGGCCGTGAGCTGACATTTCACTTAACTGTTCTCCCAACTTTGCCTCTCCCTCTGCCCTTTCGTATTTACGGAGTTGCCGTCAAATCTGACCATAGTAGCTCTGCGTCCACGGTAGAGACCCCATTGACTCTGTACATATCGGATGAGTATGACAATGGCGATTACACTTATTGCACAGCGGACCCCGTGATTATGCAGCGCTAACGTAACCTACAGCCACTCCATAATGATGTCGGTTGTGGTCCTAGGCAATAAACGTCAATGTTTTGTACTTTCTGCTGAGGTATAGAGTTCGATATCTGCTCAGTGCTTGTTCATTGCCGACGATTGCAGACGATTTGGCTGACTTGGAAGCGGCGGAAGGGATGCTAGTCCGTCAACCCCCTTGTATAGCCCTTTTAGTCTCGCATACACTAGTCCAGGCGCTCACCTGAAAATTATCTGTTACTGTCTTAAGTAGTACATATATTTGCGCCTTTTTGTATTTTATATAATATGCTTTTCAGAATCGTCCCATTCTGTACTCCGCCTAATCTTGTTTGTTTTTCTGTTGCTAATATCCTAGCATTACCTAAAGATATTCTAGTTTCGGTCCAAGCTTTTCCATCGAAATGAACTCAATTGAACCTTCGTTCTAGGCCAGAATCGTCAAATATCGCTATAAGACATTATTATCATAGTCATACCAGACACAGAACGCACTTTTGGATTAAATCAACTTCGCACAGCTCTTTAAACATTATGAGCAGCTGTTAACGTTTATCACTACAGGTTTTCTTTTGTTATTCATAAAAAAAAAGAAACTTCAGACACTAGTTCATATTTTAAATTGCCTTTTATTAAATGTCAACTATCCTTGATAAGCTATTTAAAATCGGCATTTAATTGGTAGAGTTACTTGTAGACTACAATGCATAGATTCTTCAGACAGCGTTATTTGGATCAGGAGATCAAACATGGGCTTCACAGCGGACAACTCCATAACCTAACCCTCACTCGAAACCTGACATCGGACGATTGTTGTTCACGTACTCGGTTTCTGTCGGAGCTCATAAAAATGAAGACCACGCTATTTAACACGTGTGAGGTCGCTGCTGAAGCCATGTTTTCTTTATAAAAGTCTCGCATCCCGTTTCCGTTCTCGCTCTCACAATGATACAGGCAAAAGCTGGACTCGCTGTGCTTGGACGGGACGTTCATCTGAATCATATCACATGTCGACCTTGTGTGCAATAGAAAAAAGTATCAATTAATTTTACTATTTAGCAAGTTTGGGATGCATAAACTACTCAAACTTTAGTCGATATTATGTAACGCAGAGACTTTAATCGGTTGTTAGAGAAATTGTTCAAATATAGAATCAGCTCGTGGTCCCAGTTAAAAAAGACTCAGTTCTGAAGTTGATACTTTAACCTAACTGAAAAACACGGTGGCTTTGAGCAAATTATACCAAGAATTAGTCAACGTTGACTAAATGTTTTCTTTTTTAAGATTTACTCCGCATTAGATTTACACTTAACAGCACTACGAACTGATAGGAGAAAGAGGCCGGAGCCATCGTTTCATCAGGCGGACGTCACACTGATCAGGCTTTATATCTCCTTAGACGACCTATCTCTTTGCACGAAAGTGGGGCCCCTTCTGCATTCCCTGCACGTGACTGCAAAGCATCCTCTGCCATGTTGCTCAACGTCTCGTGCATGGGGCTAGCCGCTCTTGTTTTTTTACGATTTTCTTTGCAAAAGTGCCACTTGCTCCTCAGCTCTTTCGGGGTGTAAACTTCCTTACGCCACTTCCTTGGAACGAATCTGATTTCTCCTATCATGGATCCTTTCTTTTAGTGTGGCTAGGTTCTTTACAGGTCGTCAGCGTCAGGTGTGTTGTATGTCTCGAACCCGCAGTGCAGAAGGAACGGATGTTTGATGGGGGTTTGGTGGAGATAGCTTTAAAAATTCTGTGACTCGTGAGGATTTTACGTAAGTGAACTCTTTAATGAGGTGTATAGTTCAGGTTCTTATACTACGGGTGGTGTCCCTGGTCGTTGCTCCTGGAACAAAATTAGATGTTGACTTCCATTTTTCTTACCGCATTCTCAAAGCTTTGCCTTTAGCATCACGTCGGGTCGTGTCGAAGCATGTGTTTTTCTTTAACTCTCAATTCTCAGCCAATAATGTCTGCCGATACCAAAGCTGCGTTTGCGCTGACAGGCAAGTCGGCTTGGCTATGCAACAAATGCAAGCATTTATCGGGCGCTTGAGGTCGCCTCTTGGCTGCGACTCCTATATGTTCGGATGTTGTACAGTATGCTGTTTTGTAGAATGAAAGTCGACTCTACTATTGTTGTGAGGAACTTCCCAAAAGCGATGGATGTTTCGCAGTGTTCTGGTAATTTTCAAAAAAGCTCTAGTCGTCTTTATGACTGCTTGCCTGATGTAGTGCATGCCTCGCACTGCGTGATCAACATGTGTTTTTCCATGCGCATCTAGATCTTTCTTAGGATTTGGTTTGCTCTTCTTTGGAGTCCTTCTGCACTTTGGGCCTGAATTGGCACAGCAAGGTTATCTACATAAGCAATGATTTTCACTACCAAAAGAAGATTGCTTAGCATTAGCACTCAATCATATGCCAGAACCTACAATAGAAAGCCTAGCATATACCCTTGTAGAATTCCTGCTGTCATAGGAAGGATAGTTTCTCTGTTGGCTAGCGATCTGTCCCGCAGGTAGTCTGAAAACAGAGAGATAAATAGCGGACTTTTTCTAAACGTGTGATCATTGTCCGCCATAGCAGGTTCTCAAGAGCAGTGTTACATTTAGGACGATCGTAAGAAAAAGGCTTCTTGCTTCAATCAGGCTTTCCTCCCTTTTCCTAGTCTTTCTGAAAATTCTATTGAGTGCTGTCAGCATTCGTCTATATCTCTCGAAGTTATGCTGACCCTCAGACAGAAAATTCCCTGTTCTTAACAAAGTTTATGAGCCTCCACTTCGTTATGGCAGCGCCCCTAGCAGGCATATGGGTCTGACAAGCACAATTTTAGCCTTTCTTACTCTGGTGGGAAACGGTTTGAGCTGAGAATATGCGTGATAACTACAGCAACTATGTCCAAGAAATCCCTAAATGTAGTGCCCGTGACTGTATCTGAAATTCTGTCCGACTTTGGCACTTCACCCGTTTTTATTCGTTCTCCTATCTTTAGTAGCTTTTCCTCAAAACGCTTCTAGAGCATCTCAGTTTTGATGAACTGCTTATCTATCTGCGATGCAACGGTCAAGTCCTAGATTGTTTGTGGAGATGTGCCAAAAGGGCCGTTTCAAAAATGCGCGCTATGCCGTCGAAAATTGCCTCTCCACAAACTGTCACTTGTAAACATTGCTATTAAACCATGTGACAGCCTTTATGCTTGCTCTAGGCAGTGCTCTGGGGAGATAAACTCAAGCAGCTACGCTTAGTTACCTACAAACTGGCTGTGTGCCTGTATCTCCAATCGTCGTTCGGACAAACACTTCGCGTGGGATGGAAATTGATTTTTCCATTTTGATTTCTTTGCTTTAGTGACTGGTGAGCATGTCAGTGTGTTTATAAAGTTCAACTTTCAACGAACTCGGATATATTAGTTGAGAGTGATTACCCTGAGACTAACTAGCAAATCCTCGTAATCTCTTTCCAACTTAGGTGGCGATCGTATGCTTCTTAAGAGATATTTTTCGACATTCAAGCCTTAGGCAGTCATGAAAAATTAGCTAACATAAAAGTGTTTATAATGGATTTTCCAAGATCAGAAAATATTTCATAGTATCGAAAGGAAATTATACGTTCTTTTGATTCTCGTAATTTCCTTGGAAATAGTCGCTTTGTGATTACCAACAAAACCCAACATCATCGATTGGTCTTCTTGCCTGACCTGTAGAGCTGTCATACGAAAACTCAGGTTAGCCAGGTTGAAGCATTACCCTTTGTTCCTGAGGTCTACGAACGTTGCAAAAAATTGATTTGTTGTATCGACAGCGGTGATTTTAACACACAATCAAGTGAGATTACAAACTGACTGGAAAAATACCTTTTTGTTTTAACGCTGTTGTATAATCTTGAACTGGACAAATTTATGAAACTGTTAATAATGAAGCTATCACGGCGGGGCGCCTGTTTGTGTTTATTACAGGAGCGATTAACAAAATCACTTTTCCTTCTAGCAGTCAGATATTCAGCCTTACTAGAGCTGATCCGTGAAGAGGTCGTGAAGCGAGAGTGCCATCAAATGAAAACCAGCTTTTCGTCATGCGTAAAACAAACCTGTTCTTGTTCGAGCGCTTTTCGTTTTCACGACCTCATTATTCGTACGTTCGGTAGTTCTTCACTTCACAAAAAATACGATCGGCTTACGTTCTATTTAACGCGAACGCTTGGTGGACGTGGGTGGCTTTCGAGGGCTACCACACCTGAATGAGCAAAGCTGAAAGTGGTGTCTGCCTGCACTGCAGCTCAGACAATGTAGACGACGTGCATCACACATTCGGGGAGTGTGAAAGCTCACATAAGAAGGCTCAACGTGTAATTGGATTGTCTACAAAACCTAGAATAATGGGTTCAGTACTACTTGGCTGGAAGGTAAAAGGGGTCCATAAAGTATTTTTGCCACTAGCGATTTGAAGGGGCGAAAAAAGGCTCTGGCTCGCAATCGGCAAGACACAAAGGCAGCACTCTGGCTCACTCATCTTTAAACAGTACTTAGAACTGTCCTTCCCTCTTTATGCTCCATAGTTGTGTACAAAAAGGTAGCACGCAGCCTATAACTTCACCATGAATAATCTTAGTAAGCAGAAGTGAAAAAGGAAAGTTTCATAAAGAATCTTCCATTACGGACTATAGAAGGGCGCTAAGACGTCAGTGAGGGTATGTTAAGGTACATCAAGATTCGCCATTCGCTAATATAAGCGATTTGAAGAAACCTGCTTAGTTTTGGATACGCTCAAGTTTCTGGATGTTCGTACAGTTACAACAGAGCAAAGCATAAATTCTATCTGATGTCGTGTCTGTAAAACCCGGGGCTATCTGTAAAACATCCGTGCTTAGTGCTTAGGTCTCTCGAGGACTATTTCACAAATACCCCTGAAACAAGATTAGCACCCAGGTGATACAAATGCTTAAGGGAATACTACAACAAAACTGTGGTCAGCGATGGAGCGCAGTTTTCCATGAGAATGTGCGAACAAGCAAAGTTTCTACCTGTAGAGAACCGAGAACCTCCAAGTTGTCTACGAAAGGGGTTTATGTTCAAAAAGTTAGTACTACTTGTCATGGCATGTGAGCCGGAGGCATCATTGATTTTTTAAGCTGAAATTCCAAATTGAATTCACTACCAGAACATGATCTCACGATTTTCTGTCGCTGAACAAAGCTGTGTGTGGCTTACGTAACTACTGACGAAATCACGTTTCATTGTACAGTTGATCTCCAGGTGGACTGACGTCAACTAACCTTTAAAACCGTGCGACTTGAACTCGCTTGTCTTTTTTTTATAGGGACACCTCAAGCACAAAGTGTACTATTGTTGAACCGAACATTACCGGCGATACGCACCTAACAAGTGAGATCGTGATCCTTAGTCGATAATATATAATGTACAGATAGAAACGGCTCTGCCGTGTTCGACCCGAACGCGCTCATGATATAGACATCATACAACGACCATTTGCCCATGTGAGTGAATGGGTTTTAAATCAGTAATAATTTTTTCGCGGGTTCACCTACGGAAAACTTGTTACGATTTTTACTTCCTCTAAATGATCAAGTTTGATCTTCATCGCAACACACGCACGTGCAAAATACATAGACATCTACTCAGATGATCTCATTAAACCATTCAAACGGTAGAAGCGATGAACGGTGTGTATAAAGGGCAGAAACGTAATCAGTACTAGCTAATGACTAGCACTTACTGGAGAATGAAGGAGCCCAATTGCAATCTCCTATCCCCATTAAGAAAAACATTCAAAGATTACCAGCCTCGCTAAAGACTGGGAAGCTCATTTTGTCTCCTCATGTAGCGTGCGTGCAGCCCAGAACGTTTGAGGGTATCACAGTCCTGTTATTGCTCTGTTTCAAAGTGTTAAATACACTTGATCCCATTAAGGAACCTCACGGAAAACAGGATTCCGTGTGTTATTTAATAGGCTAGAGTCTCGTTCGTTATCTGAACTAGCCAGATAAATCACTCCACCAACAGAGAGCAACCATGCACCACCACCCAGCGGATGGCGGTGAAAACCTGAGAAAGATGTTTGTGCCACCATCTTAGAAAAGGAACCAAATGCAGCCAAATGTCCATGCCGCTTCCGTGAGGTAGCGGCAGCCTCTCATTGCACGCTACTGGGTCAATTACATATTTCGAATTTCCCGCGCTTGACCTATGGGCATGTTCATAGTGCACGTGAAAGACAGACGCAGTAATCAAATTTTCAATTAATGGTTTAAGTAGATATAATGTAGTTACAAAGCTGGTCTGGCTCACACGTAAAGGACGGTTTTGCTCTAAACGGGTAACACGTGTAGAGCTGGTTTTCTTTTTTCAATTACCGTGAAGGAAGCCCAGTGTCTAGTGATAAAAAAGTAGTAGCGAGTAGCTTTCTACTATATGCAACATAAGCAATTATAGGGCATTGTACGACCACTTGGCGACCCGCAAAGTAGAAGATACAACAAAGTGTGGCACGAGAGCCCGAAATGGCCTTTTGGCTTTGAAGCGGTTATGGGTAAAAATAACAAGCGGCAGTGTAGTTACCTTTCTAATTGTGTTACTTCAGGTACAAGGTGTCGCACTAAAAGGCCTTGAAGGGCTAGGACTTTTACATAATTCCGGCAGATAAATGTAATATTAGCAATAGAAAGAAATCTATTGAATGTTACCAAACTTACCTCACTTGTATTATGATTAGTAAATTGTGTCAGTTGTGCATATTTCAAAAAGTATGGTATTGAACCATATGTCTCTAGGATATTAAATGTGTGTGTGAATTCGTGTGTTTAAACATGCAAGAAAATTATTGGTATGAAGTGCTACAGTCAAAAAGGAATTAACTAATATGGGCCGTACTATGCGAGTCTCGCAAATCAGACCAAGTCCCTAAATTCGGATGAGAATTTGGAAGAATACATAATGTTCCTGACCATTTAGGGCCAAAGCAATTGGAAGGTCTCTTATCTCCCCCTGCAATCGATCCCGCCCAAGGCCAATGTATAAGTCTCTGTAACCCGTATAGTAATTATGCAGGTGATATAGCGTGAATATGAATTTACCGTGAAGACGTCAGTCCTACAACTGCATTCATTGAAAAATGAGGGCGTTGTCTTTAACCTCATGAGAGATGGGTGCTGGTTTGTACACTGTACCCGGCCTGATCGGTACCCAAGCCTGATTTCATATTCGTTGGGCGAAATCCCTCCGCTCGCCTGTTGAAGGGTCCACTTTCATTAATGAAATTTCAAAGTAAAGCGACTACGACCAATCTCTCGACAACTATTATCGCATTAGCTTTAACGTGGTCATTGAGGACTTTTTCGGCTTAACTACAGCCAGAGTGGCAATGATGAGAAAACTGAGAAGAGCAACTGCCATGATGGCCAACAAATGAAAATATAATTCAAAGGGTGTCTCCAGACAAGGAGGCAGCAACCTTTAACGTTGGCTACAGTAGGCTCTTACCATTTTGCTAAGTACTTTTGGGCAAGCTTGCATGGTACGCTGCTGTGCATAATAGAATTCAGTATCGATCCACAAGCAAAATATTCTCAGTGTTGTTGGCCTCCGCCACCAGACAGAATGGACATGTTCTAAAAAGGCTTGACAAGTTCTTCAATGTTATACAAGAACTATTCAAGCGTCGCAAAAAGAGTTCGCGTTTTCTGAGGTCAATCGCAAGCAAATGGGAGGCGTTCTGGGTCAAGTCTACAACTACTGTAAATTTTCTCAACTAGAGCACTGCTCTCTTGGATAGGCAAATAGAAATTTAGAGACAAACCCTCGCATTCCTAAAAATGCGTCCCGCTATGTCCCGATTTGCTAACGACGTGTTCAAAGTTGTTACACCGCGGGTGACTCCGAGGTGTCCTCTTTGTTGACGAGTGCGTCTTCCTGCACTTGAAGGCGGCTGAATCATGAAAGGACACGAAAAAACTTTCCAGGACGCTCTTATGCCGCTCGTGAAGTCCGTGTCGACTGACAAGCTTCAGCTATTTATAGGTCGTATCGTACCGGGTTGAACTCTTCAAGTCCAGTCCGGAGACTGATCTGAGTGCAGCCATAAACGGCATACACCAGAGCGGAATGAAGTGCGAAGTCATATCTCACGTCAAAGTAGTGACTTTTCAATTCCGTCAACCAGCTACCAGAACAACGCCGGCCTTACTATTTAGCCTTTTACAAAGGCTAAATAGTAAGGCCGATTTTCAAACGAGCACTCCCGCAGGCATATTTTTCTAGAGTATAAGAAAGGATACGCAACAGGGTTGTATGAAAATTGACCATTATCGTTTATACGACCGACAAGGATTTAAGGTCTTGTTCACTCTCGAATTTACAGCGTGTTAAATACAATTGTTCTTTTTTCATCAAAATTCAGTTGAAGAATCGTATCAGCCTATACAGCATACATATTTCATTTTCTTACATATTACTTAATCTATTCTTTATTCAGTTTTATTACTACGCTATAATAAGCCTTTACAAATAACGCCGTTGATTTCTTCGCTTGTCTTCAGCTTGCTCCGTGAAACTAATTATAAGTTAAAAAATTAGAAAATTTCAAATGCGCTACTGGATCGGTACAAGGAGAGAAACAGCCCGAATTCTGCGATAGCCTAGGCCTGGTAAAACATATGCGAAAAGGTGGTCAAAAATTGGCCGAAGCGAGTAAGTGTCGTAAAGAAAGCCAAGCGTATTCATCTTATTGATGCTGCGGTTAAGTAAGATGCTAAACGTTTAAAGGTTGTCATAGCACATTCAGTTGTTGTTCTGAGCGTCATTTCGAATTACCCTCGACCACATCGTCGTAGTTGTATCAATGATCGAACTGATCACTAAGAATAAGGTTAAGGATACGCGATGGTCTGAACGTCATATCGAGCCCAGACGAAAATAAGAGTATAAGCGGACATAGTAAAAATTATGTCAAACGTCTGTGGCCTTAAGGAAGAAAAGAGAGGGCTGTTCATGATGGTGGCAATATTAATCGTTTGTCGAAGAGTTTAAACAAAGCCGAACCCAACTCAAAACCTCAATAACAAGCCATATTGAGGCGCCCAACATGTTCTAGCTTTAACGATGTCTTAAACTAACCACAAAATCAGATGCAGCTATTAGCAGGAAGTATCCCGTGGATGATAAGGAACGACAGATAGTTTGGATGAACCCGACAGCAAACTCAAAGGAAGGTACTATGATCGAGTGGCAAAACGATAGACTACGACGCTTCTTCTCGCCTGTAGATAACCAGCGATATTACTTGCATAGGGTAGATTAGGCTATTTTGCGCATGTGCCCAGGTAGGCACGGATGAAGCAGAAAACGACGCAATCCACTTTTGGTACACTTCAACTACTGGAACACACTTGGACAATCTTCAACTCAGAAGCACGAAAAGAGCCTTGACAAGAAGAGTTAGGTATTTTGTGCGCTACATATGCATATCTGAAGAGTGTTGGTACAGTCAAAACAACCTGGCCAGAAAGACCCTTACTCAAGAGGACAGGACTCCTGAAGGTTAGACTAAATAGACTCCTGGAAATGCAAGACGATATTAGCATATCGGATTCGAACAGCGCGCAGGGCACTAACACTTCCCATCAAGGGCCTAACTCGCCTGAGAAAGTAAAGAATTCGACGGAGACGAGCTCTGCCCTTTCATCCGATTGTACACACTACTGCCTCTTGCCAATCTATAGAATGAAGTATATGGGAAGAATTGAGAATTAGTGGATAGTGATCTTTTCAAAACCCAAGTCAAATTGTCAGCCCTGACAGCTGAGCCCCACACTTGGTTTACGCGAATAAGGCCTTGCCCGACTCGCTATCTGATAGTACGTACAAAAAAACCAAAGAATATTCGTATTCCTCGCGTTAATTGTTCTCTGTTCATATGATACTAATCTATTCGAAGAAGAAACAGAACTAAAATGAAAGTAAAGGGAAGTTTTCCTAAGGAGCATTCAACTGTCGTTAGAATCGGTGTAAACATTTTTCCGAAGCTTTTGTTTTTTCACCAGTCGGAGTAACTGAGAACATGGCGAATTTGCAAAATAGATGCTACGCGTACAAATAATGAAATCTGACTATTAAAGCGCCCACGAAACATTAACATATATAAACAAGTGTTGGCTAATTAGAAGGAAGAGAGGCAGAAATCTCTTGACATTCTGAAAAAAGGCACTTAATTGGAGATTGCAAGTCTTAAATTTTCTTTTATTTTTTACTCTCGTCTTCATTATGTCACTTTTTTTTTTTTGTTTTTAATATATAAATAAACATAAAATAAATACTCTCGAGGTGTTAGGTGACCTTTGCGAACCATTAAATCGCTTTCGATCTATCCTGTATATGAATGTAGTAAATTTACTTGTGGATTTTTGTGAAATTTTGCTTTTCGATAACACTCTTCTTAAAGTGTTATTACTTCGTTGGATTAAAACGCCTTCGACCAGAGTATTCTCAAAATACGTTGGCAGCACTTCGGCAAGTTTCTAGTTCTGTTTGAAGAGCAGGCCATATGATTAACAAACACTATTGAAAATCGAATACTATACATAATATTTAATAAAAACACAGTATGCTTATTGTCCTATCTAGAGAAAACATTGTGTAACCGGAAGACCGTAGTTAGATGTCTTGTCGGAGGCCTTGAAAAACCTCATTAGGCAAGGCGAGAATTGTTAAGTCCTTACCAGTCACGCTGGAATTTCATGAATTAATTTTTTTAGTAGACCATTCTTTTCATTTCCGCTTTTTCTTTGAATAGGAATTCATGATGAGAACTGTCTTCGAAACTTCCTTTAGTGGAGGTGCTTTTTATTGGAAACTCTTGCGATTGCTATAACCGACTGCCAGCTTTCAAGCCTTGTAAGGCTAAGTGGAAGGTTCTGGCCTGGACAGTTGCCTGCTATTTAATTGATATACATATATCAGGAAGTCAAAATAATGTCGCTTGTCGTACTAGTCCGTGTAGGCTACAGTTTCAACGAGTCCTTGGATTAACCATTTGTAGCAATCGACCCGTGCATTAAACAAGCGCGTAGTTTTGCCTACGACCCTTACGGACCGTAACTGGATGCAACGCTGATAATCACGCAGAAATTGAGGTAGAGGAAGTTCGTAAACAGAAATCATTCTGGCGCGCAATCGTTGGTAAAATTATCGAACCGCTATCATCGACACTGTTAACGTGGCAATCGAGGACAAGCCCGTGAAAAATAGCGCTATATTTACCGTAATAAGCACCGCATTTAATTCAGATCTTCTTATTACTAATAAACATCTTAAAATTGGTCTAGCTAAAGATTCGTAGAGTCCTTTACTCAAGATGCAGCTCCATGAGAACTCGGGCTACATGCCATCATCATTCGGATTGTTTTGATATGCCTGAGTCTACGAAAATCGCGCTTCTTATCTTCGCATTAAGCAGAACAAACCGGAACATTGAAGGTTTTCATGATAATGAAGTACGTAGCTTTACTAGTTTGCAAAATGCGAATTTTCGCATTTTCACTTGAACCAAGTTACTCTCGCACAATCAGTATCTTCAAAAATCCTATAACGCATGAAGTTGGCACCGGCAGCAAAGGCTTTTCAAAAAATATTAGACAATACAGTCATATATTATAGATGATTTCGTTCGGCGTCACAGGGGGGTGGCGTTACTCTGACGGAATCTATGACGGTCCATTCATCTAACAAAGTGCAGTTTATCATAAAGTTGGATCACTAATGCCACGAACCGATAAATAATCTAAATTCGTTCAAATTTTTTTATGGATAGAGAAAAACAGCTGAATTGCCGCTTAGAAATTTTGGAATCACGCTATCGTTTAAAATCTAGGGAACGTACTTCAAAGGAGTAACCCTCACATTTAATACCTTATAACAGCTAAAGAATATATTAAGGATTTACAATTAACACGTCCTTCAGTTGTTCTAAAGAACTGCCACCATATAGGTACGAAAAAATGTACAATGCTCAAAAAGCGGACGAGATGGGAATAATTATTTGAAATGCGATCGGATCAGGTATAAGGGGGCGACACATGGTTTCACGATATCGGGATAGTTCCCCTAAAAGAGACAATTTTTTGCATTTCTTAAGTTACATTGATCCTGCACTGCCTACAATACATATCACTGTCCGTTAGGTGATGAAGATTGGTGGAACATGCGGAATAAAAAATAATCACGTATATCAAATCATAAGTTGTGGAAAACCATTTGATTGTATACAACGGATAAACTGTCACTTTCGATAATATTTGCTCGTTGCCGCAAAGACTGAATCTGGAAACGGGTACCCCCCGAAAAATTAAAAATTACTTATTTTTAAAGATTTCACTCTAATATTGTTAATTTATGTTATGATACTTCACTACAACTTTTCTACTAGATTCATATTTCTTATTCTTCAAATAAACAATATAAATTTTCTAATTTCTTGTAATTGATGCTACATTGACGAGATAAGTAACTTCTTTATCTTTATGAATCACCCTCTTTATTATATAATCAAGAAAGTATAGCAAAATCCTCCACTCCCTTTTGAGATTTTCCACCTCCAATATAATCTTATTCCATATATTTTTTGAAAATATACTTATTTCTATAACACTCACTATTTTTTTCTGAGGCTACTGAAACAGAACGTCTTAACACAGGTTTATACATATTTATATATATACTACCTTTGGAAGTATTTTCTTATTTAAATTACGTGTTATAATTAATAATCCTTGTAGTTTATCAATAGTATTTACTTTTTTTTTTTAGCTTAATTGTCCTAATTTTGACATAATTCTACTCCTATCCCATATTCTCATAAAGATCCACTACATCTAGGGGTCTCAGTGACACCACAAACCACGAGGGTAAACTCAGACGTTGGCCTTTTATCGCTATCGAAACATCGATATGAGGCTATTTGCACGCATGTAATTGCCTCTGATGATCAAAAGTTGCAGGTCACGATCAACAGCTGAAATATTGACCAAACTTCATTGAAAGAGCATGTGAGGTTCTATGGAACAGTTCCTCAGCAAGAGAACATCACATGAAGAGATTCGGCAATATTATTAATTATTTACAACTAAGTAGTATAAACAAAGAGAGGACTGTTACGTTGTAACATCCTGCTGTGTCTCGACGAGGACGTCTCAACCCTGAACCACAAAATTATATTGTTTAAGTAAGTTTAAATCGAACGATACCGTGACAATCGATACATATGACTGTTTCAAAAGGTTGCGTAAATGCTATCCCATGTTAATACGCCGATCCGTATGCGATACCTACCTTTCAAACAATTTTATTTAAACCTACCACAGGAACAATAAGTATTTTGGCAAAAAGCTACCTCTGCACGACCGGCTAGAAACAATGAAAAGACAACGATGTTAGGGGCATTCATGGCTTTTTCCAACGACGAATGCAGAAAAACATTACTCAATGTTGATATGTCATAGTTCATATTTAAAGTAATAACAAATGAAAATGAAATTAACGGAAAGAGGGCCGCAAACAGACATTGGAATAGAAATCTGTTAAGCGAAATTATTACCGTTCGACTCACTGAGAACAGAACGAACAGTATGAACGCGTCCTCTTTACTACATTCCAAGAATTACCTACCAACGGACACCTTTTAGACGATGATTTTCTGCAAGACCTGTCTAAAGGATACCGAACAAACCCAAGTTTCTCACGAGATTGCCGGCATCTTTATCGTTATATTAATGATAAAGAAGATCCCCAGTCCTATAGAACCTTTTCAAGAATTTAATTGTTCAACAAAATCTGTTCTCGATTGGCTATCGAAGAACGGCATGACCATCCCAATCGCTGACGGCCATCATGAAAAGCTTCGAAATTTTCGGGTCAAACTAAAGACTTAATATACAAAGTTTAATTTTTCGATGTAGACACCAGGAAACCCAGAAGAGATTAACATTTAATAGGTTATCACAAGGCTCTAGGAGAGCAGTCAAAACTTTTGCGACCAATTTAATCTTAGTTAAAGAAAGGCAAGATGGAAAAGAAGCTGTTGCAATAGCACCACTAGAACTGGTGCATTCCTAATTTCAGACTCTTAACCACCTTCAGAAGAACACAGTATTCAACATATAGAAGAACTGAAAAATAGCAGGTTTATTTCGTACGACGATTCTGAGTAATTACAAAGGAGGTCCTTGAGACCAAAGGCTTAGCGATGTATGATGCAGCAGGGTCAACAAAATGCCAGAACGGGATAACTATGCTAATACTAAAAACTCATATGTAAAAAAGTCATATCTCTGGCGACATTTCAAAATGTACAACAAAAAGCATGTAAATGAGGCTGAAACCGCAGCCTTTACTAGACATGAATGAAAATACATTTTTATAAATGTAAAAAGAATGCTAGCAATGATATAATCGTTAAAAGAGGACTGAAACATTTCCTCTAAATTATTTCGTTTCCATTTATTATTTATAATATTGTACTACTATATGCGTTCGAGTGGAACACCTATGGAGCGACCTTTGGCGGCGTACGTGACATTGTTTGTTGCCAACCGTCAATCGATCAGCCCGTCACGACCCTTGCGCTGTAAATGTCTAGTATATTAAAAAGGTACAGTCAAGCAAAATTGAACTAAAGACATAGCATAGAGAAAATAATTATGACAGTATTATACCCCGATCAATATGCCATAGAGAAAATCCCAACGAAAATTAGCTTATTTTTTGGATGTTTCAATAGGCTATACTCTAATCAGTGACGTGTTCAAGTAGCGAGACAACGAGCATTCTTCAAATCAGTCTTCGGCGAAGTCTATCACATGCTCTTCACCAGCCTCGGAGTCGACATAGTTCCTGATGAGTGGATCTAGAAGGCAAAGAATCCTGCGCCTCGTCGAAAGCACTAATAAAGGCACTCCTTAGACTTAGATGATAAAGATGGCACTTGATTATAATTTTGTAAATATCTATTATAGAAAAGAGGCCACGGAAATGCCGGAACGGTAAAAGAGTTCCGAGAATGTATGTGTTAGCCAGCAAATAGGTACGGATATAAGGACTGCAAAAAAGTGATGCTCAAGGTCAGACACATTTAGCAATAGCTGGGGGTACTCTTTCGGGAAGAGGACCACAAGATGTTAATAATAGATTAAGTGATACGTAGATTAGAAATATATGAACTTAACAAGCACGCACTACCGGTAATTGAACGTGGCCAACAAGGAACGAAGTGCGCCCAAAAGCAAGCGAATGCTAACGCCGTAGAATGCAAGCGCGGAAAACAACTACACAAAAGCCAAGATGATGTCAAAAGAAAAAAAGTGGTGAAATTGTAGGCGTTCACAGACCTCACAAAGATGCTCAGCCATGGGTCAAGTGTGCACTAAGCATAAGAACTAGAACAATTACGCACGTATGCCGAAGCAGGGGCACAACGTGTAATTAGTACCAAGCAAAGACCCAGATTGTGATAGACTCAAGTCAGACGATTGCTCACAGGCTGAAACGATATATAGAACAGCGAAGCGAAAGTACGCTATCGGAAACAGACAAGAGACAGAAATTTCGTCATTTCTGCCGCATGCAACATCGTTAGCCGATGAACCTTCTAAAGCCCCCACAGTTCCAACAAAATACTTCAACTAAACTGAAAGGATCGACCAATGCTGAATATTGTACGACCTCTCACACAAGTAATCGCGGTGCCAAAACAAACAAAATTAAGAAAGCGATTAAATTTCAAGTTTTTTTTATAAGGAAATAGAAAGGCTACTATAGGCACATACGTGCCTTGAATTGAAATTCGCGTGTGGAGCGTCATAAGAGGTTGAAAGTGGGAACATGATAATTCGGCAGGGCAAGAACCGCCTGGAGACTCCTATCGAGAAATACGAAGGTGTCTTGTCCAGCCTAAGCCAAGGATCACAGCCGGTCAAAATGCACGTTAATACGAAGACCGGACCGGTCCGGTCCAGAAGCCACCACCGATCTAACTCGTTGTTTTTGCAAAGAGGATTGCCCATCGCTCCAGCCAGAATCAAAACCATTTACGTCAATTGCACGAACTATTAGTAGAGGACTGACACGCCTTGAGCGTTAGTTTTCCATCCTCTCAAAATCGGTAGCAAAATATCGCTTTTAAAGCGTGTTAAACTGAGCCCGCTTTTGGATTGTTCAATAAAAATTATTTTTTTTTTTCTGGAGAACTCCACTAGATGATAAGTTTGGCAACTTCTAAATTTAACCTCTGTTTAGCAAGGAATTAACTTTAAATTTTTGAAAAAGTTTGCGCAAATCGTTACGATAAGGTGGGTCACATCCCGGATCCGTAAAAGCGTGGTGATTCTACTTCCTGGGTAATGATTGGTTGTTAGTTTTGCAAGTTGACTGAGAAATAACGGTGCTCGTTGGAACGATTCATTCAATAGTCGCTCTGTTCGATTATCAATGCAGGCCCCCTTTGAACTCACGCACCATCTTTTAAGACCCCTTTCACGGTAACGATCAAACCAGCATTGATTTTATATCGACTTTTCGTACCGATAACGATTATTTTAGATTTTATGTTAGAAATCGTACGCCGAAAATTGAATTATGTTTAAAAGCAATCAATCGCGTTAAGACTGGGATTTTAGTTTTTGGAAAGTGCTCGATATACTGTGGCTCAGTAGAATAACCGCCATTCGTGCAATCTAGACAAACTGTAAACACATCGAAGAACGTTTTAAAGAGGACCTACACTGATTGGCAAGTTTATTATCGACGGTTACATTATAAAGGCCTCCTTGGATGGAAAATGTCTCTAATAAATAAAAAATAAATGTAAATATAGTAAGGTTTATCAGACTATACTGAACAAAAGTAAACACATTCCACCCGATCTACGCAGGCTGTGAAAGCAAAGGCCCGTATCAGCCTTGCTTAGTGGCAGTCCGTCTTCATGTGATACCTTAAACAATAAAACGTATTTGTCCATGTGTGACAGCTCAGAAATAGTAGTGAAAAGCAACGATTCAACGACCCGTAAAAAGGTCAAGCTACCGCATGCTTACCTAGGATACCTAACGTGCCGGGGTTCATGATAACGGGCGATTGCTTGTGGCCTAATTCTTTAATATCCACCTATAGCTAGGCGGATATGTGACATAGAAGATATAGACCAACACGATCAATCGATTCCACAAGAAGTCCTAATATATTTAATGTTTTTTCATTGGTACGTTTAATTAAAATATCGTAAAATATCATTAAAATACGTATTCCAGTGTGCTAGATTTACTGGAAGCTGTACCTTTCAGACGGCGCGTCCCGGTCGACAAAAGGACATTTCTGTATAATACTGCGGTAGGTAATGAGCTAATACTTATCGTCCGTTTTAAAGAATGGATCATTGTCACGAACACTTACCTTATCATAATTATATTTGTGTATATGTATGTACACCCATATCGTCACATGGTTCTAATTCTGATTTCTCGTTATAAACATCGATGGTTACGGGATCAACTCTTATGGGTGGTACGACATTAAACTTCGACACGGACTTCAATCTCTTACGGTGGGCATGCGTCGGCGATGCACTTCGCGGGCAATTTTAATCGAATATGTCATCTTTTTTTTTTTCGTGGTGCTCATAGAATATATGCACACATTAAGATAAACATTCTGTCTTCTGTGTGTTAAATTGCTCTTTTAAAAATGCGGATATGATATTTTAAATTTGAAAGAAACCAAAGGAGTTCGTCAAAGGTCGTAGCAATAAAATGTCTACTATGGAAGTTAAACTATTCAAGTTATAAATGAGTTACTTTTCGAAGCCTAAGCTTGAGGGGTGTCGGTAAAAGCCAGCCTTAATTCTTCTATATTGTTGGCAGTTGTAAATATATGATATTGCACGTTCTATTGTTTTTTTTTTTACAAGTAAATTCTACGAACGAAAAGTAATAAATAATGTTTATAGTACAGGTGGTTTAATTTGCCGAGCCGTTCAATACTGATCCATTGTTCTCTAGGAAGAACGGTCTACGCTCACATATGAGTGGCGTCAAGCGCAGACATGCTTGAAATTGGGAAGGCTTTAACGAAGATTTCGTATTGATAAACGATTTAGAGGTGTGATCGTGGCTCGACAATTAGACAAAGCTATAAAAAATTAGATAGACTTTTTGTTTTGGAGAAAAACGAGATCTGCGCTATTTGCGCTGATTAAATGCGCTTATTTGGGTATAGTTTAAATACACTAAACAAAAACAATCGAACTACAAGTTGGGCAACTCCTCCCCTTTCCATTAGTACTTCCACGGTGTATATAATGGCTAATAAGTTTGCTTTTAACCAACCAATCTCGACATTTGAACGACGTTTCAAGCGATAGTTTGAAACTGTATGTTCATATAATGATGGAATGACGGAACAAAGCAGAATGATGAAAAATAGCACGTTATTCTAGTAGACTAGGCTTGAGCAAAAATAAGAATTAGCTGAGGACAATCTACTGCTCATCCCCAAATAATTAGCTTTCTTGATTGGACCAGCCTTGAAAAATGCTAAGGTATACTACCATTGAGTAGCCTAAATAGAATATTTTATAGAACAAAGCAAAAGCATTCAATGTTCGATGTTTTTGTCTCCTTACTGAACTATTGTTAAATAAGTAGTATCGGACTAGTTAGCGTTGTTGTCGTAGTGTTAAAAGAGGAAGCCAAAATAGATGATTTACCTCGGTCACGCTCTTCGGTCAGAACTCCTCTTTTGTCGCGCTTTGTAGATCCCCAAGCGTCTTGAGCGGTTTTTGCTTTTGTTTGCAGTTTGCGGAGCTCCGTTGCCCTCTCTAGTACTCTTGCTCCTCCCTTCATCACCAGGCAGCTGCGGATAAAATCGGAAGTGGAGCTGGTACCAGTTTAGGCTAGCTGAAACACGAACATTATGTCCTACTCGGGCCGCTTGGTCCGCTCGATGTTCTTAGCCAGAGCCTCTTTCATCAATATCTTTCTAATCCACTATTCTAGGTTCTCAGATAAATCTACGGCACCGTGACAGCCGTAATTTGCCCTTCCATCTTCTATTATTTGCTAGAATCACTGGTACGATCTCCGCAATTTTACTCGATGCCACTGAAATACTAACAATAGCCTGACATGCTATATTTCCGTATAGTTTTGTGGCTTGCTTTGTGAAAACTCCCGCTAGAGGGAGACAATTCGGGTCTGAACGACATGTACACTAGATATCGTTTAATCACCAGATAACTGCACAGTTTGTCCCTAAGAAGGCTAAGTCGAACGAAAATGCTAGACTCTCGGATTCATCTGACCTTGTTTCCGGTATACTTTACTTAGGTAGACGCGCCGAGTTTTCCGTTCGCGGTACTACTCTTAAAGAACGCACCCTTTAACTAAGACACGCTATAACTCGAAGGGCCGTACCGGTTTAGCTAACTTTCCTGTAATCTGTTCCACATAAACTTCCACTGGAAGATTATGTGGAACAGATTGAGATACCAGTAGGACATAAGCTGCTGACAGACTGCGTAGTGGCCTATAGATCATATTATATCGTAATACAAACTGGGGAACGAATAATGTCCCATTAATGAAGCGAAACTCAGCAGAGGTCCCTTAAGGAACGTAGGTACGTTTTTCGTGTACTTCAGTCGCGCCTTTATGGGCCTGTCTATCGCCTTTCGAGCACGACGAACTTTTTGCCTGACACAATTATGACTGCTGAATTTCTAATTGTCGACTTAATGTCCAATAATTTCGAAATATCCATAAGCACTTCTAATTGCTTAACATGATCGGTGCTGATGGAACGACCTCCGGTCTATAGCTTGGGTCATGTCCAAGGCATGATACAGAGCTTAAAAGTAAAAATAATCCGATAAATAAATTTAGCCTCTACGATAGCTGCGGCGATATCGAAGTTGGTATCATAAGCCAATTCGGGATTAGTCACGCGTCGAGGTCTGAGCATTCAAAAAATGAACAGTTTTCTTCTGCAAAGAAAATATCTTCGCAGTCATAATGTACATCTGATGATAACGTAGTTGCGAAGTCAAGTGTGGCCATCTATTGATTTTCGTAATAGTGCCTTCCAAAAAGGACTTCCGGGCAAGTAGTTGTGAGGCGCTTCGAACAGTTGAGGGTTGGCTCAGAAGAATGTTTCGGAAAGCAAATAGAAAGACCTACGATTGAAATTTAGAAAGAGCTGTTGTAAATGAATAGTTCAAGTAAATTACATTGATAGCTCCTATACGAAGTCAACACGACCATCCTGAGCAAGTGATTCTTTGATCATTCAGTTGATTTAGTTTGGCCGACAACATAGAGACAGCACTTTAAATCTTTTTTCCTAACTTATACCAGGTCAAATTGAGAATTTTCTAGCTCTTAGAACGCTGACAGCCGACTGGCCAGTAAGCATTTACGATTGGCGTCAAAACTGCCGCAGTCGAGTGATATAAATAAGAGGATTGCTAGGATACTTTAGTATAATAATAATCATAGTAACAATAATACATAACTGACAAACATAACAAAGCGCCACACATTTTTACATCAACATTTGCCTTCAGTTTAATACAGATGTGATCCTAATAATATACATATTATATCAAATGGGTTCTCGGTTAACTGAGCTACGAATGCCCATTTCAGATCAAGGTTGACGCTTGAGCGTCATCCGGGTCGCTTATGCACGGTCCGGCAGCGCTTGTCTTATCGAAAGCAATTATAAAATTTCTTATAAGAAAGTGTTTCTCGTGCATTCTAGATTGGTTTTTGTCACTATCTTTAGTTTACCATCCTCTATGAAAAGTATTGCTTCCACGTTACCCAGTACGGACGACGGGTATCATATAGTCGCCAGTAGTGTATATATCTCTACCCGTGTTATTGAAAATTAAACAGCGGCGATCACCCTCAGTTCTGGTGGTTTCACCTACAGCCTTTTCATACCTACAACACGTTTTACTCAGAACTTTTCTTATTTTTCAGAGTGTTGCATCTATGTAACTGCGCATTACCAATCGTCTCCAATGGAAAACACCTGCTAACTCTTCTTTTAATGGCTTGGAAATGTGGACTGCTATGGCACCTATGCGAGGCCACCATCGATAATGATGATGCTGATCTTTGGTGTATGCGGCACTTGCCACTAGTGCGCGCTTGTTTCGATTGCCGGACATGGCACGTCCTTGCCGATTCCATGCATTTGTTTCATGTATTGAACAAAATTAAGTTCGTTTAATATAGTTCCTATACTAGTGTAAACTGTATACGTATCACAAGCAATTCAACGAGGATTAATCAACTAGAGACAGCTAAAGTTTTCGTATAAAACCACCAGTGTAACGCTTCCGTTCATCGCACGCCTGCATTTATTTAATGGGAGTAATGGACAAGCAACACCTCTATGTTGTGACTACGCTCTTAAGAAGAGCGTAAAGAACATCTATCGAACATTTTACAAACTTGCCAGCGTGCTGATCGTTGTCATCTTAACGAAAAATTACGTAAAGGTAGCAGGAGTATTCGTCCGCTTGTATTTCGAGAATTGTGCCACATCGAGAGTACGCCTGAGTTCTTGGGGGTAAAGCGTTTTTTCCATTATCGATTCGTCGATTTTGTCCCTGGCCACGTAATCAATCAAAAGTACGGAAAACTTTTTCCATAGTTTTTGTATAGTTTCTCTTTTATGTCTGGACTTCTTCCGTCTGGATAACGAAACAGTCGTCACTGATGTAACGCCCTAAACGCATCTACCATTCAGCTGGTCTAACACAACAATCAATAACTACTGTGTTCTTTAGGTGCGCGTGTCTGCATGTATGATACCTATTATGGGAATCCCAAAAACAAATTCTAACAACATAGGAAGGGTAAATAGGACCAGATAAAAAATGAAATGTCTAGCCAAATCGTCTATATGTGCACTTCGTTGCTTAGTAGTAGTTATGTAGTTAGATCCTGACTTGGTAAATTTTAAGTCAATGTTGCAATAAAGAAGCCCAGTTTATGTTAGTCGGCTTCTTTCGTGAAGACTTCGAATTTGCTTGCCTATTGATTGATTGCTTTTAATTAAGCCGATGGAAGCATAAATCAGATGTGTGAATCAGATCGTCTTTAAACATTTCAGCAGTGAACCAGACACTGTGCAAACGGCTAAACAAAATACGATAGGTCAGATATGAGTTGAACAATATCAGAAGCTGAACTAAGATATTTGTATAGACTATGGTTCAGATCCAGAAAAGCTCGACTGTATTAGGTTATAAATGAATGCTTGTCAGATCTATACTCTTCACATATTTAATCATTTTTACGAATGAAACTTACTTACCTAAGCAAATCTTTGGGACTTTTAAATTTAAGCTTCTAAAACAACTTTTTAATAGCTGACCCTCAATTGTCCCGTATACGATAAACCCCGTTGCTGCTATTGATCGTTGTTTCAACGATCTATTAAAGTAACAAAAAGTTTTAATACGACTAGTTCGGAGGGATTGTGTAAAAGAAACGACAAACGGTACGATTAGTTGTATACTATCATTGAATATTACTTCTGAAGGTTTTTTGGTTCTCCGTTCGGCCTGGAGTACCTGTTAGCTTCTGACCCTAGAGTATTTTGGAATTGACTACTATTAACGTTGCGTAATGCGCAAATTTGGCTCTGGAACCGCGCGACGTCCATCTATCCCTCTGGCATGGCTCGAACTGTTAGGCGTTACTTCTTTTTTCTTTTCATGCTACAATACCGTTGCATACAATACCATGCTAGCAACACGTCATCCCCAATCATTGCTCAAGCATTTCTTTTAAAGCAAATCTGTTTACTATCGAATAGCTTCTCACAGCAAATCATAGTGTTAAGAAGTGGGCCACGTGATTCTATAGCAGACGATTAGCAGACGACAACAACAGGAGTAGGACCTTTTTCTAGGAAGGCATTTCAACAAAAGCAGACGACAGAGACAGCCACTAGGGGCTTGTAACATCGCAATATTCAAGGGCATCGGTGCTGCTGCTGCTGCTGCTGAACTGTGCGAAGTATATATGGGTGACTGGAACCCGGGGGTCTCTTTTGCACTATACCAGGCAGTATAGGGGGCTTAGACGAATAAAAACGGTCGTAGAATACAACACAGTTGAGGGGGTGGAGCGGATATCAGACTGTCTCTGCAAGGATCAGAGTGGAGAGCATCCAGAAAAAAGAAAATATGGCCTGGCAAATGTTCTCTCTTTCCCTCTTCGAAAACCAAAGCTTTCGGCATCGGGTTCTCGAGGCCTATTGCTGGAGATATCATCAGTGGATTGAATTTTGCGAGTTCGCATTGCCGTATTTTTGACACGGTGCATATAAACATAGTCGATTTGTGAAAAAGACGAAATGTATCTTTCTACTTACTACTAGCCAAAAATACAAAATATATATATATATATATCTAATGAATAGAATTGAAATACTGTAGTGATAGGTGGTATAATTTAATGTCAAACTTTGCTGTAGAAGAAGAAAGACTGAAATGTTTGTATGTCTAAAGCTGAAGACAACAGTGTTTGACTTTATTTTGCTTTAAATCTCATCTGACCCATAGCTAGTGGTATTTGCGACTTGAAACTTGTTATTATTGAACAGCTAAACTCTAACAAATACGACCAGTCTATACCAGATGTCCTTCGAAGCATTTAGATAAGTAGTTATTTTATTACAGACGGCACAATTTGCCATTGTCGTAAAGCTTTTTTCTCAGACATTGCTTGTTAGATCTCAGGTATTTATAAAGCGAATCAAACACCGTTCCGTTTTGTCACCTGACGTAGTTCTGATAAATGTGACTTTTGTCAGCGCTTTGATCTGACTGACATTGTGTCAGTGACAAGACTTCAGCTGCGACTAGTCGCGAAGCGCATACTCAGATGCGTGTGAACCGCATGATTAGCGGGCAGCCCGTTTCAGCTATTTGCGTACATTAATGTCGCAGTGATGGCGAGGATAGAACAAGGACTTTCTTTTGGGTCGACTGCTATTTATGTCGTACTGGGTAGCTAACTCGCTATGCTACATTCTAGTCTACCAACGGTTTCACTGTCAAATCGGTGTTACAAACCGGACAGCGAATTATTATTATTAGACAAGAAAATCACATTTGGTTCGTTCCTGAAAATGCCTAAAGGCTGGCTGTACTATTATTATACAGTGCTAGGCAAAAAAGGTCATAGGTCCAAGATGCCTTTCCATGGATGAGGGCTGTGCGCCATCAACTTAAGGGCTGTTGGCGGTGGACACCGCATTCCTAGCGACAATACGAATAGCGTTTGTTAACATGAAGATTAGCGCAATCTATAATAATATTAATAGTGTCTTTTAATTAATAGGTGGTCTAGCGCTTATTAAACTTAGTGACAGATAGTGACAAGGTGAAATCTAGTTCGAAACCGGGCCCCGTAGCCCGACACAGGATTAATTTCGCTCTGGCAAAAGGGAACCAATCGACCGCCCTTGAAACATGAACGCTTACCATGGACACCGCCGGGCGTAAAATTTAAAGCATTTGTTTATTTAGTGGTATAAACATGGCGTACAGGTAACGTGTTTGTATCTACTGGGCCGGGGAAACACCTATAGGGGCAGACTAAATTCTAAATCGAGCATAGACACGAAATTGATTTTGTGCTACTGGAAGGTGACCGCCGCCGGCCGCACGTAGCAGCAACGCTTAATTAAGGCGCTGGTAGAATCTGATATGTACTGTAAAGTGTTTTCAGTCGCCTGTCTAGCGAACCCTTATAGTGGTGCGTCGATGACGTGTCTGCTTATGAAGAGGTGAAAATTCAAGACCGCCAGTAGAAACTGTGTGCTCCGCCTTTGGCGTTATAGAAAGAGCCGCCCTCTAATAAAATACTTAACAAAGTTGTTTTTGAAGTAACAATCGAGGCATTTGTTAGTGGTCTAGGCTCAAAATTATTAAATATGTCTGACTAAAATGGAAAATTCTCTTTGCCTTGTGCATGTTTGTGTGTACTGCGCTTCGAAAGTAAACAGAAAGGCGTGCTTACTTATAGATTCGATTTAATTAGCAATAAATAATAGAACCAAGAAGAAACACTAACGTCAACGGAAATACCCCATTTTGATGTACGTACACTGGCATTAGGTACGAAAAATTATGTCTAGGTTTTTTCGCATTAGGTCGACTATAGAAACAAAGGCCGTCAAAACAATAGCGGCCACATGTTACTATGATCCAAACAATTCAATGAACACCCGCAATGTTTGCCAATACAAACATTGCGGTTGTTTCATGCATAGTGCATGTGTAGAAGTGAATTTCCTTGATAGCTAATTCGTTTATGATGGCACTCGAACCAACTTTCCTGTTGAAAACCCAGTTTATCTACGCAGCCCAAAGGAGTGGCTGGATCTGTTGACCGTAAAATGCTTTTTGCCATCTTAGGATGCGTCAAGTGACAGCAGGCCTATAATGTTTCGTAGGTACGTTAACTCTGTGTGCATCAAACGCGAGCCCCGAAATCAAATAAACGATACGGGTCGTCGCGCCAGGCCTTTTTCTTTCGCCCGACCTACGGTACTTGATGTATATGTTTGACCTACGAACTTTTACATGTTCGCAGACTTAACGTATGGGCAGAACAATTGCATGTTCTGTGATGTACAAACAAATAGTAGAAGCGCTGATATGACGAGCTCCTAATTTGGCTACTCGTCAAACTTAAGATGCTCTTGAGTTTGCTGCAAACGCAAAAACAAATACAACCTGCCGAGTACAAATTAATAATTCGGTAAAGAGTATCCCCAATTTATACGTGGGCAACAGCTAATGTACAATGGCAATTGTCGGGATAAAAACCCATCGGTCGCCAGGCCTAGCAATAGTATCCTCTAAGCAGGGCTGTTGGTACTTTAGATCAACGTTGATTTTCATGGTAAACGCATTAATGTAACAGAAGCCCGAAAAGGCCGAACATTGGTACACCTAGCTCCTATTGAGACGCCGCTCAAAGCGTCTATTTATACGACAGCATCCTTACAAATGTTGCTTTTTTGAATAAATCATGATAGTTCTGATTTAAAACATTTTCATATTTCTATCTCTCACGTTTCTAAGCCTAGATTTAACATGCAATATATACTCACATAAAACACACATTATTAAAACGGTGTGGTTTGGGTGGCTTATGTGCATCTACACCCATGAGCATGTAGCCCTTGCTGATTTGAATTTTAGCGGTATTGGAGAATAGCTAGCACGGCATATGGCTGTCATAGATCCGTTAGAGAAAAACCAGACACGTCCATAGAGGCCTACCCTAGCTAGATCTCTTAGTGAGGGCAAGTTGTTGATGCTTTCCCAAAAACTGATTCCGAGACCTTATTCAGAGAGTTAGAAAAACCAAGGGTGTTGACGAAAGGGAAAAAAAAGCAAATGTCACAAAAATAATCAGTCAATAATTATTTTATTATTGTGGACGGTCTTACCACATGTTACGGCAAAAGAAATCCTCTCTGTTTCTGTACGCGCACGTTCGACTGCATCAGCCATCGCATGTCAACAACCGGCAACGAGACGTCCTTTGCCGGCCTTTTAAGACAAGTCGCATCAACTACTCGGGTTGACGTGGAGATTTTTGCTGGCAATAGCCCTTCACAAAGTGGCTTCTTATGAGGTTAGTTTCCCATATAAAATATGAGAACGTGACGCCGTTTTACAGTGGGCGAAAAAGCCAATGCGGCTGTCAAGATCAATGTTTTTTTCAACTTATTTCCGCCTGAGAAATCTGGTTCGGCACTCCAGGAAACTGTTTACCATATCAAAGAGTGCAAGCTGGGAAGACTCTTTCGTTTATGCTTTTTTGTCGACAAGGATTTTCCTCGGGCCCCTGAATATTTATAGGCTTTGTCTTCCGGAAAAACCGTTTATATTTATAACTGTTAAGTATATAATTTTTACGATTGGTTAGGACACTATTTCAAACCTGCTCCTGCGCGAAAGGCCGTTAAGATTTAGTATGTTTACCAAGAACTGTACAATGTCGTACGGTGAGATCGAGTTTAAGTCAGATTTACGTAAACATATCTTTCCCTATTCGCTACGAACTATTGTTTCAGCCGTTACTTAAGTGTCATCCTATATCATAATTTATGTATATAGACAGTGTCGGATGATGTTGAGCTAATATCTGGAACCTGCTGCAGACACGTAATAGCACCGTCTAGTTTAGCTCAGATTTGTTTGTTGGTTCTCATAATTTATTAATTTTTTTTTTGTCGAAAAACGCTGCCATAGTTAATGCGTTATTAAGATCACAAAACGTTTGGTAGATTTCACTAATCAGCATACGTTATTAATCAATAAGTACAAAAGAAAAGTATGGCGGCAAATTTGATTTCTAACTAACGAACAATGGATCGAGTTTAGCTACGTTTTGCGAAATTTAACGTAGCAATTACCTGCGCATAGCCAGGCCAGCTGACAGGCTCAGCGAGCCCTCAAATGAAACGTGCCACCATATCGTCCCATAAATATATATAGATATAGGTTAGAACTGTGTCAAATAAATACAATATAGTTTTTCAGAAGCATTAATTTTACAAATACAATGTTATCATTTTGTAATCCATTCTTTGATGAACCGTTATGCTCTATTGAATATTGCTCTTTATTGCGAAAACTTTTTCTACTGTTGCTTTAAGCCACTTACAAGCTCTTACCGCAACTTTGTACTTCACATCCGTGAACCGACCTTGTATTGGCTCGCCCAAACCCGGTAGAGTCCCGTTTAGTCACGACCTGCATAAAAAAGTGGGTGTAGTGGGTATATGGGCTGCCTTGCCAAAAGATATACTTCCCGCTGTTCGTTACTGACCCTGTTCTCAATTTGGCCGCAGTCCATGGAAAAATCCGCTTGCTCACCAACAGTTTCGCCTATTTCAAGGACGCAGGGCGCTATGACGTTACCAGTTCTAGATGTAACGTTTAAAACACGAACACCTGCAAAAGAGTTTATCCTACAGTACACGTTCTACAGTTGGAACACGCTGTTTTTCAATTGGCTTGTGTGCCAACGGCCATTATTTTGACGTCCGATAGGAATAAAGATGATCAGCTGCTTTATGCTTAAGGGATCTGAGTGGTAAATGATCGAACGAATATTCTCGTGTTAGGGACCGCGTGGACTTTCTACACGAAGTGACCCCACTTTGCTGGTGCGCACTATTTGGCTTTTCTACTAATAATCTAGGATAACATAGGTAAAAGAATAAAGGCTCAGAACCTTTCAAGATACACCAAAAGTCATAACATCTCTTTCCTTGGCTAGAAGAGCTGCACAACTTTCGCTTTTTGAAACTGTCGAAAAACTGCTATAAGAGATGGCGTGAGATGCACGCATATGAGGCCTCGCAATCACGCAGCCTTCACATATTTCTTTCCAACTGAAGTTTCATAATTGCTAAACTGAAATTAGTCAATGCATTCCAGTACGAAGCGAAGTGCATTTACGCCCGGGTTCGAACCCAAAGCCGCACGTGTCTTTAGGTTTAACAGGAAAATCAGAATCTGATCAGGAGATGATTACATCAAGGCGATGGATATACAACTGAGTCTCAATAGTTTACGTAATAATAACGGCTCAATAGTGAACATGTTGCTAAATATTGGACATAGTTGAGATAGAGCTGTTCATAATAGAGGTCCAAACCGAACGTTTTATTAAGCAGCAACAATTCACGACTCGGGAAACCCTTCCACTTTTATCAAACACGTAGCACGATGTAGAAATCTGCGCTACAAGAGAGATTCTCTCCGCTACAAGGCAACATTGCTTTGCCAGCAACGAATATAACGCTTGTGTGAGCATGCATATCAGTGATGGGCCAAACAAAACTTGTCTGTCTTTGACCGTTCTTCAAATTACCACGTAAGTAACAAACCTACAAAAAAAAAAAAGACGAAAAACATATTTCACCCATCGTTTAACGTCACTCAGTGTGAGATCAACAGCTATATCTTACCACTTTATGGAGATCGATCTTGTCAACACCGTGAACGTATTTATATATAGGAAAATGGATGACTGTGAGAAATCAAGGAAGAAAACCTCTACAGAAGCCACACTTAAGGACAAAAGCCTACTTTCAGAGGTCCGATATTTCCGTTGCACATTCTATAAGTGAAGCAAGTTCTGCAAATTTAATGCTATCTAGCATACGACTTGCAGCAGTGGAACACTGAAATGGCTTAATAGAAAGTGAAAAAAAAAAAAAAAAAAAACGTACCTGTTTGTAACAAAATATTTTGTCTAATGATTATTATAATTGTCGTATTTTTATAAGCTTGTCGTTACAACCCTATCGAACTTCATGCTATCGAGAAATCTATAATTATATCTTTATATATATTATTATTATTTATTGCTTGCATTATTCATAAGTGTACAAAAAGTATCGATATAGCGCTACTGAAAACTACATCTGGGCTCCAATCAACCAAATATCAGTACGCACTCATCCTTCCATAAAAAGTTTTCATGAAATAGGTAATGATATAAGAAAAACAATAGTGCGCAACACATAGTTACGTATAATCCATATTATCCTTTTCCTTGTAGATATAGCCCAGTTCGGTATTTCCCACATTTTCGTTAATGTTCAGTAAAGTTTTCTTTGGTAGGTAGGACAAATAAATGTTTCAGACCAATTGACACGCAGCAGTTACAGTGACGAGCATTTACTAATGATAAGGACACTTCGTCGCCTATGGACAGCGCAAGCCACCTTGTGTACTTTGCTGATTTCCGTACAGAAGCGTAGATTCCGTAGAAGCTGATTCCGTAGAGAAGATGTTTTTGGATGTTTTGTCCAGGATATCTAATAAAAGTGCTTTTTGTGTCTGTCAACTTCAATTCAGCTGATTGGCCTACTTAGGTATGAGTAGTTTACGGCAAAAAATCATCTTATTTTCGCCATTTTGAGGTATTCTAGCGTATTTTGGTGCGCAAGTTTAGAGGGCGGTTGCATTACTCTGACAGTGTTTCCGAAAAATTTTGCTTAATCAACTTAGACGCTTTTAAGAGAATTGTCAGGGGCAAAAACCGTATACTTATCGAGAAGACCCTGTTATTGTTGTGAATTGCGGCTAAACAGACCCGCTAAATGAACGTGCTATTATTTCTGAAGCCCTCAAGAATTTCTGGAAGCTTCCCAGTAACTCGCTTTTTATGTCCACTAAAAATCTGCTGATTCTTACCTTTTGATGATTTTTCCGCCCATTATAAAAGTGGACGTAACTAAGTTCTGTGGATGACTACTTCATACTTCCAAAGGTTTTCCGGAGACAGTATTCATGTATGGGTTGATCGTTTTCGCTGAAGTTCCGTCTTGTGTTTCGAAAAATGTCGTAGTTCGAAGCTTATGTAGAGATGGTAAAAATGAAACTGCCCACTTGCTTCCTTTACATGTCTTTCTTCACCCTTGGCCTAATAGAGCAAACGACCCAGTAAGAAAACTGCGTTTTGCCCTTGTAGGAGAAATAAAAGACGTTCCAGTTGCGGTGAAAATTTCCCCGTACGTTTGGTCCCTGTTAGTGTTATCAACCGCTGATTCATTGCCTCGAGCAGATTAGTCGTGAAACGCTGAAAGGCTATCTGGGTATGTGAGTGTATACGATCAGCGAATTCCCATATTTCTTGTTAAATTTATTACGCACTCGATGCATTACCGTTAAATATGTTCATGATCATCTTCGAGCATCCTAATAAGACTATAGCTTTTGTAAAAAATATGATAGACATAACTGTATTTAGAGTACATTCAAGATATTTATTTGCGCGACGCGCCACAGTTGGCTCCTGATCCCGTAAGAACAGGCCTAGATCGCTCGGTAGGAAGGGTTTAAACAAAACTGGAGGACCCCGAAAAGCCTATAAATTCACATAAGGGGCTTGATACTCCTCTAGGCTCGACTGTTATCAACGAGGCACCTAAGGCAAATCATGATTATCTATTATCGACCGCTGGTATAACCGCTCGTTCGGGCTAATACACCTTATTTAACCTAAATGAATGGGCTGCAATGTCTAGTGGCCGGTCGTCTCGTTAATTTTGCATTCATGCCAATGGCCTGTTATTTTTCCATAATCGACGAGCCGACAAATGCTAGTAAAACACACCATTTTTACTGCTACCGGTTATCAAGGCCGGCAAGGTATAAGGTCATGCCTAAGAACAGGAGAGATCTAAGTATAGGAACTTAAAATTAATTTGAGATTATTCTATAACTGTTATAGTTTCAACTCTGCCAATATCCTACATTTGGTAGCTTGTAATTGCTAACAGTGAATTCGAAATTATGAATACGAAATTTACTTAGCTTTGCTTTGGATATTTAAAGTAACTGGAAAATATATGCGATATACTATTGCTAAGGAAAAATTATATTTAGAAAGCCTATTTTAACAAACGCAAAGGGATGCTTCCATTTACCGATGCTGGCAGTTCGATTCATATTTTGTTGAAAACAACTTGCATAAAATTTAAGTATAGGGCAAAATAAGTTAACTGTTTTCACGTTTTTTTTTTTAAAATTCTGAAACCTACTTAAGGGTCTAAAAGTGTTTGGAGACCAAACCCTCTGAAAATTCCAGGCTAACACTAACGGCAAACTGACCTAGCTCGTTTAAATACACTGACTTATTGCAGAGGACTTGTTTTTTTTTTTTTTTTTTTGTACATGTAAGAAAAACACACCCGATCTAGTTTGCGAAGTCGAGCCAGTATGAAGCGCGGATAATTCAGACGTCTTTTTGTTACAATAGTTTTTCATTTGAACTTTCCGTTAGGTGAAATAATTTAGTGAAGAAACGTGACAAAGTATATTTAATGTAATTACTTAATTACATAATGCACTTGTTGGAAAATAGATACTTAATAAAGCTGTACTTCAGTCTGATTGAGTCTTTATAAGAATGCAGAGTACATTTTGAGATATAGAGTCGTGCGGAAATGTCAGCTCAACAAATTTATTAACGGCACACAATGTTGTCTCATATTTTGGCACGGGCTGGCTAAAACAGTAGCGATTGTACGATCTACGTGTCTAGACGGATTTAAAGAAGCTATGGTAATATAATGTTTTCCGATAAATCTAATGGTAAACGACGCCTGTTAACTAGGCTGTTACATAATTCAAAAAAAAAATACGGAAAATCTGTTTCGGAATGTAGAGATCAGGCTCCGATGTCTTGCGTTAAATAGGTTCCTATAGGACGCATATCGTCTACATACGCCACCTTTATGTAGCGCAATAAGGACTTTTGCCAACAAGTTACACCAACAGAAAAGCATTTAGGACCAGTTGGAGACAAAGAAAGTTGTCCCTGTGGAGGTGAAGCGGTAACGTGTTTATCATGTAAACTTAAGGACACTCGCTGAAGTGTGATGCAGGTAGGAAATCGGGTGTAGGGATACGGTTTACTCTATGCTAAACCGAACCCGCGGAAGAGGAGTTGAAGAAGAAGGACTCGAAACATTTATCAGTATCAGAAGTAATAATACATGTAGCCGGCAATCTTAAATAAATATTTCAAGTGTCACGTCTGTCATTGCTGCCTTCACTGCGGCAACTGGCAATCCTTGTAGTGCGAAGGAAACACTACTTCGATGCCCGGTTTCGAACCAAGATCATTTGAATTATGATTATAATTAGTCTTCCTAGGAAATATATGAAATATATTATCGAGATCAATTTTCTTTGTAATCAAGTAACTTCGAATAATAGTTACAACTAATTACCCCTTTAGCATTAAGTTAGCTCAGCAAATCTACAAACAACCACCATACAGGTCACTGTTGCATGATCCCCAGTTCTGTTAGAATCCGCGTCTCCTTTAAAATGTCCAGCTCTAAGCTGGAAATTAGTAATCTGTCCACTTTGTCTGTACTTGGATTAATGATCATTGGCTATGTCTAGCATAGCAAACTAAAGTAGTCTATGTTATATGTAATTTTGGCCTGAACAAATGGAATATAAAAGTGTTTTACGTGGAAGTAAGGCATTATGGCAACGAATCTCCGCTACATCACTCAGTTGATACTATACCACAAATAGGAGCAACTTATCAGAGATGTATAAAAATGCGAGAAGCTTAATCGTGCCATTTTCAAAGTTGTTCAAGTTTCCGATTTCTATATATATATATATGTGTCCGGCGGCAGACCTTACAATGACAACAAAATGATTACATGTATACGAAAAATATTACAAAGCTAGTACATCCCGGACCTGTTACGTCGGAACCTTCAAAGGCATACAATCAACTGAAGGAAGTAAGTAACTTGCTTGTTATTGAAAACTCTAACTGAACACTTATACGTTTTGTGAGTAGCACACGTCCCCCAGAAGGAACAGGTAAGGACAACGGGGATGATTGATTTTAAAGTGCCTTTCAATTCTGTAAATCCTTCATTGAAACGCAAATGTTAGACAGATTGAAAGCTGATTAGAAATTATTGAGATTCTACTACATAAAATGCTTGAATTACTGTTTTGCAAACGCTGTCGATGAATTAGGACACAATGCCACGCCAAAACATAACACTACAAATAGTCATGACGACCATATAATAGTAACAGTAATAGCAATAATATGGAGTGGACTGATACTCACAGCTTGATAAACATCCTGTTTACGCCTAATACACCATTCGATACCTGCCCGAGTTTGAACTTGAAAGGTTACTTGTCCTATTTAGTGAGGTGACCGTGAACGATAAAAGAGCCTGCTAACGCAGTGTAGCCTTTGTTACCCAAGCCAGCCTTGCACTAACACAATGCTCTGCATCGAAAACGGTCTTATTGGCTCTCATCTGGAGATAGCGCCAAATCCTATTAGCAGACAACCGTGTCGCGCATAGCAGACATTACCATAGTTCATACCGTTGAGTCGATCTGACGCTAAATTAGGCGCTAGTAGATGAGTAAAAACAAGTGTTTTAAATCCAATTCAATCAATTTTAGCTAATGCTCAGCCACTCAATATCAGATAGCGCTGGAACACCTCACCGGACCATCGAGTTTTCTGCGTGTTCCTGTGGTAATAAATAAGGAAGCCAGCCATGGATACGTCTCGCTTTGTCGAGCCTTGGAACACTTCTTGTGAGACGGAGACGAACCTCGTTCATTCGGAGCTTTGCGTAAAGATATTAGTATTATTATGGCATGAATAATCTGTTGATCAGGGCGGTGCTACGATAGGTGGGGAGGGACACAAGTTTTTTTGCACCGCATGTCTGTAAAAGTACCTCGATAAAAGAAGAAACTGGCGAGAAAACAGCCGATTTGAAATGTCTTTATAACATTAAACAAAATTGCCTTGCTCTAACAAGTTTTTTTTCGTTATTTCAACATGTCGAAAGACAGTTCTAGAACGGTTCCGACAGTTAGCAGGCTCATACAGAATGTCGTATTCGGGCGACTATGATACCGTGTTGAATATGTCCTATTTAAATGCTTTTCTGTCACAAAGTAAGATCGCTTCTGTCTTGCCGGACTTGTTTAAAGGCCTGATGACGAACTATACTGATGAGAGTTACTTGGTACCATCGGCAAGCATGAACAAACATGGAATACCAGTACCTCATCGAGCAGATCATTTACTGGACTGGGTGTTGCTAGACCCCTTTTATAAATTAGGTCGTTCGAGCAAATCAAGCTGATTACGGAGTAGAAGCTCCTTCTCGTTGGAGAACTATAGGAACTTTACATAGATGCCTCTACAAAAACCAGCGTGTTTCATGTTATCGTGCGTCAGGATCTTGGTGAAGTTCGACCAGCTGCGCCTTTTACTCATGGCCAGACACCGATATTGGATGCGTGCCGGATAGCCTCACGGGCATTTGGCACTGCTGTTTATCAAACGATAGATTTGCTTGTAACTGTTGGTAACATTCCAACTGCCTATATATATATATATATATATATATATATATACTGCCTAATCTCTCTAAAAAATCTAGCATTCGATTATATTTTCTGAAAAGTAAACGCAATAGGACACGGTGGGAAGAAGCTTTTATTGGCAACAGGATACAGGAGGTCGCTAATTTCAACCCTAGTCGTCTTGCTTAGAGCGCGTCTTCCCCATTCGGGATCTCTATATATA